>NC_057741.1:2131451-2162445 GCF_004010195.1 Chiloscyllium plagiosum
CACTGGATCGTGTCCAGCGGAGATTCACACGGATGGTCCCTGGAATGGTAGGTCTAACATATGAGGAACGGCTGAGGATCCTGGGATTGTATTCATTGGAGTTTAGAAGATTAAGGGGAGATCTAATAGAAACTTACAAGATAATACATGGCTTGGAAAGGGTGGACGCTAGGAAATTGTTTCTGTTAGGCGAGGAGACTAGGACCCATGGACACAGCCTTAGAATTAGAGGGGGTAAATTCAGAACAGAAATGCGGAGACATTTCTTCAGCCAGAGAGTGGTGGGCCTGTGGAATTCATTGCTGCAGGGTGCAGTGGAGGCTGGGATGCTAAATGTCTTCAAGACAGAGATTGATAAGTTCTGAATGTCACAAGGAATTAAGGGCTACGGGGAGAATGCGGGTAAGTGGAGTTGAAATGCCCATCAGCCATGATTGAATGGCGGAGCAGACTCGATCGGCCGAATGGCCTTACTTCCGCTCCTATGTCTTATGGTCTTATTTTGTTCTTTATCTGGCCGATTCTTAATCTTGATTATCTAAGTAAAATGCCACAGGAGATGACTGATCATCGAATATTAGACTTAAATGTAATAATAGACAAGTATTTTGATAATCTGCTCTTTTTACTCATGCATTTGACACAGTCTAATTTTTTTAGATTTTCATTTGTGATCTAAAAGCTATCACAGCCTTCTCAAATCTAAATGCAAAATATAATAGTGAATACATTTAGAAAATATTGATATTTGAGTGGGCATTTTGCTTGATCATATTTGTGCATAATTTGTAATCAAGAAACAATGACTAGGCAAATAATGTTCAATCATTATTTTCTTAATTTGAAGCTTGCAGAAATAGTTTCAAATAAGAGTATTCTGCATCTTGTATAGAGCAACCTTTTATATGCTTGTTGTGCAAACTGCAGAACAATGCCCTCTTCAAGACTGTTCATGTTATGATATCATAGTGATATTTTGCAAGGAATGCTTTTCAATTAGCTTTTTAGTGAGCTGCTTTGTTATTATTCCCATTGTATAGACGTCTGTTAACGTTGTTATGTTAACAAAAATATTGTTAGGCTTGGCATATTCGATGAATTGTGAAATTTGTTAGATATAAAGTCTAATTTACTTGAGGTATGACTGATTCACTATACCAATCTGATATCCTGAGCGCATACCTAAATCAATGCTTTTCTACTATACTGTTAATATTTGGCTATTCTAATCCATTTCCTGTTTTGATTGAAATAGAATGCATGTAATTTATGTTGCCTTGTGACATGGGTTTAAAAATAAACATTTGTATGCCTGTGCTGCTTCCCATTATTATTCTCTTGGGTTTTATTTTATTTTTAAACACATTTTATCTTCTGATAATATCTGAAGGACAAATGTTTCCCTAAGATACATTTTGAAACAGAATGTTGACTATTTTCCAACAATGATAGCTTGGATGAATTAGAATTTTGAATAAACCAATTAGATTATGCTAATAGAGGGAAGAAAACAATCATGAAGTGTTTGTCAAATTAAAACATAGGCAGGAGACATTTTATTCCAAAAAGTGCTGATATTTTGGTCACTGATGTTTTGATTTGTGAGTTGACACAACCGTTTCCAGCTATTTATACACAATTTTATTGGGAAGTAAGAGCTGTAAAACATTATTTTGGCAAAATGCTTCTATTTGGTGTTGTTTGTTTCTTTCTTTCTCAATTCCAGTTGAGAGTCCAATGGTTCAATATTGTGAGTACTAGTTATAAAGAATAAGTAGTACTGTCAGTTGTCTGGTTAGTTCATTGAATGGAAAATAACCTTAAGTTGTTTTAAGGGAAACCTATCGCTAGTGTGTTTATACAACTAGGCATTCAACACCTTATGAAATTCTTGATGTTTAAAGGCTTCATAACCAATGTGGAAGTATGATTGCATGGTACTATTGTGTCAGGATGTATCCTATTTACCAAAGCTTACAGCTCACATACAAGTTGAAGATAGACAGTACTCAGTGTTCTGCCTGTTTTTGGGTGCAGTTGTAGTTTAACCATGCTGAAGTTTCCTTCTTGGCTCGTGAGCCTTTTCACTGTTAGTGCAATTATGTGAACTGTATGTATTAACTTGTGGATTTAGAAGAATTTCTTTAGCTGTTATAAAAAGACAGCATGCTCTAATTAGAGAGTTGGATTTTTAATCTGTTATCACTGTTGACTAGGCTACTGCAGCTTTTTTGATTTGGATATTATCGAATTGTCACAGGAGGTTGTCTCTGCTGTCAACTTCTATTACCAGGCATACGATTTTGGGTTGCCTTGACCTGAGAGGGTGCAGAAAAGATTTACAAAGATGTTGCTGGGACTGGAGGGTTTGAGTTATAGGAAGAGGCTTAATAGGCTGGACCTTTCTCCCCTGGAGTGTTGGAGGCTAAAGGTGATCTTTATACAAGTTTGTAAAGTCATGAGGGGCATGAATAAAATAATAGCTAAGGATGGGTGAAGTCCAAAACTAAAGAGCATAGATGTGAGGTGAGAGAGGAAAGATTTAAACAGACTTGAGGGATAACCTTTTCATGCAGTGTGGCGTGTGTATGAAACAAGCTGCCAGAAGAAGTTGTAGAGGTGGGTACAATTATAACATTTTAAGAAGGCATCTGGATGGGTATATGAATAGGAAGGGTTAAGAGGGCTATGGGCTAAATGCTGGCAAATAGGTCTAGGTCAGATTGGGATGTCTGGTCGGGACAGATGAGTTGGATGGAAGGGTCTGTTTCCATGCTGTATGACTCTGTGACTCCATTTCGTTCTCAAGGACCGTGATCGCTAATTGGATTTAAGCATTAGCAACAGTTGAAACAGTTACTAGGTGGTTGTGGGCATGAATAGCTCTTCATAAGCAACATAAATCACATAGTGCATACGTTTACAATGTTGTTCTGTCAAAGCATGGACTTATTAAACCTCTTTTTATACAGAACATCAACAGTTACTTCTATATTGTTCAGTTTTGAATTTATTGAAATTATTATTGTTTTCATCCATTATATCATTTACCTGCAATGTGTTGATATTTTGTAGATGTATTTTGATTTCTATCATAAAAACATGATCTTGTCACCCAAATTAAACTTGACTATAATTAAGTAATTGTTATTTAAAACCTAATTAATTTTAACATTAGTAAAATTAATATATGCATCCTACCATAAAGTTGATTTAAATCATATTCTGCCTTTTGCGGAAAGGGAATACCTCATGCAGTCCTGATGCAACAGTAATTTTCCCTTGAAGATGGATGTGTTGGGCTATTTTGTATTCTCAAAAGGTGCAGATCATTTAGGTTCAAAATTAAACTGGGTTACCTTTGTGTTGATTTTCGAAGATGTTACGCAAGGGTGTTTTTCTGCTGCATGCTGCAGGGATGGCACAGTGGCTCAGTGGTTAGCACTGCTACATCACGGCACCAGGGATCCAGGTTCGATTCCAGCCTCGGGTGACTGTGCAAACTCAATACAGACATTCTCTCTGTATCTGCGTGGGTTTCCTCCAGGTGCTCCGGTTTCCTCCCACAATACAAAGATGTGTAGGTTAGGTGAATTTGCCATGCTAAATTGCCCATAGTATTAGGTGCATTAGTCAGAGGGAGATGGGTCTGAGTGGGTTACTCTTCGAAGGGTCGGTGTGGACTCATCTGGCCGAAGGGCCTGTTTCCACACTGTAGAGAATCTAATCTAATCAGAATAATTTAAACTAATCTAATCAAAATTTGCCAGCACTGTTGCAAGCTAATCGGAATGGGACTATTTGGCGCCGCCCTTTTGACACCGATCATTTGGCCCCGCGTTTTGGCTCTAAACTGTTTTGGCACTCATTACTTTGGCGCTGAGCTGTTTTGGTGCCAATACGTATTGATAACCATCGTGTGAAAATTTTGGTTTGTCTGTCTTGCTTAGAATGTTTTCAGTCACTTCTGGAATGGGCTCTACAAGAAAATAGAAAGAAAATTGTATTACAGCTTTCCAATGTGAAGACAGAAGGGCTTAACTATCATCAAGGCAGTAGATGACTATTAGCAATTGTTAAATGAGAAAATGATTAAAAAACGAGATTTGAATCTACAGTGGGTCATTACAGCTTTGACTATCAACTCTTGCTAGTTGAGAAAATTACATCGGGTCGTTAGTCATCCTCTCTTCTTTAACCAAACAAGACTTTTTTTATTCTGAATTGGCGCCAAAACAGCTCAGCGCCAAAGTAATGAGCGCCAAAACAGTTTAGAGCCAAAACGGTGGGGCCAAATGATCGGTGCCAAAACGTACCTGACCCCAAGCTAATTGCCCCAGTCTGCTGATTTCGAATAATTTTTCACAACGTCCTGCCAGCTTTGGCTTTTAAGATTAATAGAGCAATGCCTCTCAAACTTTCCTTAACTGTAACTCCATGTTAATGGTTGAAAATTACTGGACCCAGTTAGAATGGGGTTGGAGAATTGTCAGGCAAGAAAGCTGTCAGAGCACGATGGAGTTTTTGGGCTGAAAACAACATGCTGGAGATCAGTGGGTCAGGCAGAATCCACGGAGAGAGTGCAAGCTAATGTTTCAAGTCTAGATGACTCTCCATCAGAGCTGATGAGTCATTTAGACTCAAAAGATTAGCTTGCTCGGTCTCCCAAGGATGCTGCCTGACCTGCTGTGATCTCCAGCATTTGTTTTCAGTATAGATTCCAGCATCCGCAGTAATTTGTTCCTACATGGAATATTTGGATCTGCCAGCAAATGTGGCTGATTGGGAGAGCTGTCAGAGTAAGAGAGGGGCAGCTGTTTTTCATGCATTCATAAAATCATAGAATCGCAACAGTGTGTAAACAGGTCATTTGGTCCACCGAGTCCACACCAGCCTTACAAAGTGTACTCCATCCTCGTAACACTGCATTTCCTGTGGCTAAACCATCTCGTCTGCACATCTCCAGACACTATTGGCAATTTAGCATGGCTAGTCCACCTGCATATCTTTGGACTGTGGGATGAAACTGGAGGAAACTCCACACACACAGTTCCCTGAAGTTGGAATAAAACCTGGGTTTCTGGTGCTCTGAGGCAACAGTGTTAACCACTGAACCACCATGCAGCCCATTCACTGGGCTGTTCTCTTGGGACATGTTGCTTGAATCATGCATAGGAATAAAAGCATAGCAAAAGACCATGAATGCAATCTCAGGACTGTGCGTCCAGAACATCCATTCCACTGTTCATTTTATTTCAGATTCCTGAATCCCGATTGCTCGTCCATGGGGTCATGACTCACGGTTTAGGATTCATTTAATAGAGACAGAAAAAATTTGATCTGACAAAATTAAAAAGATGGTCACATTTTAAGATGGGTGTTGCCCGAAACGTTGATTCTCCTGCTCTTTGGATGCTGCCTGACCTGCTCTTTTCCAGCAACACATTTTCATGTCTGCTTTCAAGGCCAAGTATACTGTTGATCTTTTATAATGTTTTATTCACTCTGGATATTTGTTAGCTTCTTTTTCAGTGCTGATATGATTGGGGGATCTGCAACTAGATTGTGCGCCTCCATATTGTGTTTTCTTTCAATGTACTATATTCCATGGGCAAGTATTGGAATATATAACAATAGATCCCACATGATGACTGACAAGGTGCATATGCAGCTGCTGGAATTTTACTTTGAAGAGGGTTCAGCTGTTTGGTACTTCTGGCCATCCTCTCAGAAGATAGTGCATCATTCCTGATGATGGCAGATGATAACCAGGCTCAGTGCTATGTGCAATATCTATAGAATTTGGAACAGTTTAAGGTTAAATATTTTAAGGAATGTAGAAAGGCCAAATTAACTGGCAACACTAAATTTTAGATAGATGGTTCAACATTGCTTGTGACAAAGTCCTGTACTAAATTTTCTCACTTGTAGCTTTTTCTTGTTTTTCATGGATACCCCATCAATCACATATAATGTTCAGTGCAAAGTTTTATTAAACTTTAAATTGTTATAAAACAACATAGATACAGTTATTGTGATATTTAGGTTAGCATAAGGTTGTGCCTCTTGTGCAAATGTTCATTCAGTATTCAGCATCTCAAGACTACTGTTGGTGTTTGCACAGCAAAACGACATTTTGAGGGAAAACAATTGGTGAGAAGGATAATCTCTTCTACCCTGGGAAATGGCTCTGTGTGACTTGGACCACATTCAGGCATACTAGCTTCAGATTATTATCATCCATTTCTCCTTCTGTCCCACTATTTTATCCATCATGTTGAACAGGAGCTGTTTCAGAGAGAAACTCCCTTCATTAATGGATGGTATGCTGAAGGAAAAATTTTCAAAAGAACTATTTCGGGTTTCAACAAAACCATACTCTGCTATCACTTGCAATATTAAGAGAAATACAAATTTTAAAGATTAATATATGTTTGTTGGTAGTGATACCTGTTTTGCATAGTACATAGCAATGATGGGTTGATGGAGTAAACTAGTGGGTAATGAAGGGATAGCAATTCCATCCAAGGCACATGATTATTAACTTCCTGAGGTTTGAATAGTGCAACCTTGAATAGTGAAAATCAAGCCATGAAAGACTGAGAAGAATTTAAAACAATTACAATCACTCAATAGTAATTGGAACACAAATGAAACTTAAGGCTGTCAAATCCACTGGACCTGATGGCTTGCATCTTAAAAGAAAAGAGACAGTCCAGAGGAAGTGAACATATTGACTGCATTCTTTAAAACTTCCTTATATTCTGGAAAGTTTCCAGTGACTAGAAACTGCAAATGTAACACCTCCTTCAGGAAAAGAGTGAGGCAGAAACCTGGAAACTATGGAATTGTTAACCTGCCAGCTGTCCTTGGAAAATGCTAGAATCATTGTTACAGGTTGTAGCATATATTATGTACATATATTTGTACATAATTATGATTTTTTTTCAATGTGGGAAAACTTGAAGCTGTTCACTTTGACAGAAAGAATAGCAAAGCAAAATATTATTTAAACAGAGAGGCTGCAGATTGTTGCAATACAGAGGAATCTGAGTACCCCTGAATATGAATCACAGAAAGTTGTTATGCAACAACAGCAAATAACTGGGAAGACAAATGGAATGTTTGCCTTTATTGCAAGTGGGATGGTATTTTAGAAGTAAGAAAGTCTTGATACAGCTGCTGCATAGGGCATTAGTGAGACCATACCCAAAGTACTGTGTACAGTTTTAATAACCTTTTATAATAGAGGGACATAGTTGTTTGCAATTCAAACAATGCTTGCTAGGCTGGTTCTTGGGATGAAGGATTTGTCGAATGAAAGAAGGTTGAACAGGTTGGTGATTATTTTTCAGAGTTTAGAATAAGGAGAGGTGATCTTATTGTGATATAGAAGATTCTGAGGGGGCTTGACCGGCTAAATGCTGAGATGATGTATCTTAATGGGAAATTTGGAGCTGGACAGCATAGTTTAAAAATAAGGGATCCCCAGTTAAGGCAGCAGAATTTTTCTTTGAGGGTAATTAGGTTTTGCAATTCTCTTCACCAATAAGCAGTGGATGCTGGGTCATTGATTATTTTCAATGAGGCTGATTTTGGACTTTATTGCCAAGGAAATTGGAGTCATTGGAGAACTGGCAGAAAAGTGGAACTAAGGCTACAATTAGATAAGCTATGATTTTATTGAAGAAGAGTTGGTTTGAGGGGTTGAATGGATTTCTCCTGTTTCCTATCTTCTTAAGTGTCTGAATAACTCAGTCGGAAAATATTGGATATTTTTAACATGTTCATCAGTGATTTTATTTCCTGCCAGCTACCTGATGCCTGCTGCATCAACATTGATTATCTTTCTAAATGTAGCAGGACCTGTACATATGATTTGAAGAAAATTATTCTGGGTGTTAACTCTATCTATAGCCATATTGTCAACTAGTTTAATTAAATCCTCATTCCCCAAGAATTTAATTGTAACATGTTTACATCAAAAAAGCTGTGTATGTTCTGGTAATTTCGCAACTCAAGTGTTTTTAAAAAGATGTGTTAAGATCTGTTCATTGTGTTTGGGGAAAAAAGACATTATTTTGGTTTTTAAAATGCTGAAGAGGATAAGTAATGTTGACAGACAAATAAGGAAATGCTTCAAACTACGACTGTTTGACTTATCCTTACTAGCATTCTATATACCTAAAGAAAGTGGATGAGTACTAGTTGATCCAATCTTTTTTGAAAATAAGCTTGGCAGATATATGTTGAAGTATTTAAAATTCTGAGCAACAGCATTATTAGTTTGGGAATATGTGATAATGCTGACTGGATATAAAAAGTGCAAAATTAATTTATTCTCCATTGCTTATTTTCTTCCATCTTAATGGCATAAAGTAAAATGCCCTGGATAATTAAAAATCTTTGAGGTAGTGCAATAAATTGCACTTTCGAAAGTGCAGGATCAATTTTCCAAATGTCTTCTCTTGTCATGCCATCCTTTTATTATGCCTAGGATACAACTTTGTCACTGCAGATTTTTACTGTGTCTCTTTTAAGTGAAGCAATTATATTCACCAGCATGAGATTAACAGTCTCACAGTTGAAAGATGTCTGTGCAATGACAGCTTTCACAGTGCGATAACTGAGTAGATATCATCTGCAGATGTTATAAGAATTCTAATTACAAACCAAGAAATGGAAATAAATCATGGAGTTGGAGAGCTGTACAGTATGGAAACAGACCCTTCAGTCCAACTTGTCCATGCCGACCAAAAATCCTAAATTAATCTAGAGCCATGTGCCAGCATTAGGCCCATATCCCTCCAAACCCTTCCTATTCATATACCCATCCAGCCACCTTTTTAAATGTTATAATTGTACCTGCCTCCCCCACTTCCTCTGGCAGGTCATTTCATACATGCACCACTCTCTACGTGGAAAGCGTTGCCCTTTCGGTGTCTTTTCAATGTTTCCCCTCTCATCTTAAACCTAAGCCCTCTAGTTCTGGATTCCCTCACATTGGGGAAAAGACCGCTGGCTATTCACCTTATCCATCCCCCAAATGATTACATAAGCGTCTCCAAGGTCACCCCTCTATTTTCAATGCTGGAAGGAAACTAGCCCCAGCCTATTCAGCCTCTCCCTATAGCTCAAACCCTCCATCCCTGGTGACATCCTTGTAGATCTTTTCTGAACCATTTTCAAATTTCACAACATCCTTCCTATGGCAGGGAGACCAGAATTGAATGCAGTATCCCAAAAATGGCCTCATGACGCAGCTGCAACATTACCTTCCCAACTCCTATACACTGACCAATAAAGGCAAGCATGCTAAATGCCTTCTTCACTATCCTGTCTACTTGGGACTCCAATTTCAAGGAGCTATGAATCTGCACTCCAAGGTCTTTGCTTAGCGACACGCCCCAGGACGCTACCATTAAGTGTATAGGTCCGGCTCTGATTTACCTTTTCAAAATGCAGCACCTCAGCATCCAAATCATTTATAATAAATGACAAAAAGCAGTGGGCTCAGCACCGATCCTTGTGCCACACCTCTGGTCACAGGCCTCCAGTCTGAAAATCAACCCTCCACTACCACCCTCTGTCTCCTACCTTCAAGCCAGTTCTGTATCCAAATGGCTTGTATTCCCTCTGTTCCACATGATTGAACTTTGCTAACCAGTCTACCATGCAGACTTGTCGAACGCCTTACTGAAGTCCACATAACTCGCATCCACCACTCTGTTTTCATCAATCCTTTTTTATTACTTTTTCAAAAAAACTCGATCAAGTTAGTGAGACACACTTTCCCGTCACAAAGCCATGTTGACCATCACTAATCCGTACTTGATTTTCCAAATACATGTAAACACTATCTCTCACGCTACCCACCAACAACTTGCCCATCACTGATGTTTAGCTCACCGGTCTATAGTTCCCTGACTTTTCATTACAGCGTCTCTTAAATAGTGGCACTACGTTAGCCAACCTCCAGTCATCTGGCACCTCAGCTGTGCCTATTGATGATACAAATATCTCATCAAGGGGTCCAGCAATCACTTCCCTTACAGATGGATATTCTTTTGAAATATAACCAGTTCATAATCAGGCACTGTGATTTCAAACCATTAAACTGTATTCATATAACATACTGAACTATTGGAGAGAGAAAGTCGAAATGTGGGTACCAAAATCACTGAGTTAGAGTTGTTAAATTGTCATGACAATAATAATGTTTTAGAAACATAAATGTAATAATTGTAAAAATGTATGAAAACAATTGCAATTAAGTATTGGCTTGTATTCTGAACTAAAGGACATCAATCAGTAAGTTTGGAACAAATATTTTATATATCAAGTTTACAGATTAAATTTTAATACTGAACAGAAAAACCTGGAAGATTTTATTAGAAAATAAAATTCTATAACCTGTGACACATTTACTAGTTCAGTTGGGTTTTTATATACATTTCCAACACATTGACATTGAAAGGTTGGTGGCATGCACAGACAGAAATTTACTAAGGCAGTAGTGTATGTATATTTTCATGTAGAAATTTCCTTTTAGGCTGTAAATAATCACCAGGCTCCTCAACAAAAGCAAGTTCTGTTCTGAAAACCATGGTTTATGTTCTTTAACTCCCTTTAATATACTCAGTAATGTTTTCTATATGTATTCTGTAGAACAGATGACATATATTTTTATACTAAACCTAGAAGATGCAAAACTCCACTCATTATTTTGGCTGTACTATGGAAATTTAATACTGTTCTTAAATAGATTTCTGAAGCCTGTAATTGCCTAGATTAGTTGTTCTTGTGTCGTGTGAATTAACAAATGGACAACAGTTAAAATTTGCTGCTTATATTGAAGTAAAAGACTTGTGGCATCAGAAAAGAATTGCGTTTTATGCAGTCAGCTTCTGATAACAAAAAGGCTTTAAATTAGTTGGGAGGGGCTTGATGGATCAGCAGTTGTTTTCTGTTCATTTTTGCATGTTTATATACTTTAACTGTTTTGAGGCACCCAGTAATTTGGGAGTGTTGTATTATGAATAGAAAGATTGAATATTAAAATTGAAAGCTAGACTAAAAGATTTGCGAATGTTGATGATCTGAAATAAACAAATTGCTGGAGAAACTCAGCAGACCTGGCAGCGTCTGTGGAGAGAACCTTTTTGAGTTCAGCCCACTGCTTCTGAGGGACAAGGGATGGGTGGGGGTGGTGAAGAGTGAGTTGATAGGTGGAGCCACAACCCAGAGAGAAGGAGAAGGGGCAGGCAGACAAAGGGATTGCAGATTGTAAGCCAGAGAAGAAGAGAAGCGAGGGAGATGATAATGGGGAGAATGAGTAGTTGAAGATGGTTGGCTGTGCTGGAAGCAAATAGTTTCAAGATGGGATCTGGGATTGTGGGGTTTGTAATAGATGAGCAAGGAGGTGGTTGTGCTCTGAAATTGTTAAACTCTACATTGAGACCTGAGGATGTCAGCTACTGAAGCAGAAGATAAGATGTTGTTCCTCCACCTTGCAATGAGCTTTGTTGGAGCACTGCAGCGTGTCTGAGACAGAAATGACAGCATAGGAACACTGTGGTGAGCTAAAGTGGCACTCAACTGGAAGCTTGAGGCCATTTTTATGGACAGTTTGGGTTTCACCAGGCCACTTAGCTCCTAACCTCATTACTGAATTGTTTCAAGCATAGACCAAAGTGCTGAGTTCTAATAGTGAGGTGAGAGTGATAGCCTTTGACATCAAGGTCAGATTTGACTTGAGAGTGGCGTTCAGGAGCCCAAACAAAACTGGGAATCAGTGGGAATTGGAGTCATACCTGGCATATGGGAAAAATAGTTGTGGTTGTTGGAGATCAATGTTGTCAGCTTCAGGGTTCCTCAGAGTAGTGTCCTTGATTCAACTAACGTCAGCTGTTAAATCAGTTACCTTCCTTCAGTCATAACGTCAGAAATGCAGATGTTTGCTAATTGGACAATGTTCAGCACCATTTGTGACTGCTCAGCTACTGAAATAGACCATGTTCAAATCCAACAAGACCTGAACAATATCCAGGCTTGGGCTGACAAGTGGCAAGAAACAGGCAGGTAATGACCGTCTTCAACTAGAGACAACCCCTAATCATGGTATTAGCATCACTGAATTCCCCACTACCAACAACCTGGGGTTTACCAGCAACTCAACTGGATTCGTCGTATAAATGCAGTAGTTATAAGAGTAGTTAAAAATCTAAGAATATCGCAGCGAGCAACTCACTTCCTGACTCCACAAAGCCTGTCCAACATCTACAAGGCACAAATCAAGAGTGTGATGTATTGCTTGGATGAACACACTCAGATACACTGCAGAAATTCGCAAAAGATCCTTACTCAGCATCTTCTAAACCCATGACTGTTTCCATCAAGAAGGACAAGGGCAGAAGACATATGGGAATACCTGCAAATTTCCTTCCAAGACCCCCTCCATCCTAAATTGGAAACATCATTACTTCACTGTTGCGTCCAAATCTAAGAATCCCTCAGTGATGGTTTGTGGGTCAACCTATAGCACATAAACTGCAGTGGTTCAAGAAATGGAGATAATATGGCGATGTTGGACTTAATTGGACAAGGTCAAAAATCACATGATGCCAGGTTATAGTCCAACAGGTTTATTTGAAAACATTTGCTTTCATCAGGAAAGAGGAAGACCTTAGACACAGAATTTGTAAGGAAATGGTCAAAGGATCCTACAACTCGTGAACAAATTGAACACACCTAAGATAGCTCTTAAATCTTTAATCAATTAGAATGGAGGTGAAGGTTTCAATTGATTAATATGCAAATCCCAGAATTTCTTTCAAGTCATTGCCTACCTTAAGATGTTATCAACATAAAGGAAGTGACGCCTCCAGTCAGACAATGTATTTGTGGTGTTAGGTCTTGTTTGGCGTCTCTATGTCTTAACCTGGAGTCAGACTGGTTTTATTTCTAAATTTAAGGGTTTATAAAATGCCACATTTGACTGTCCACAAATTGTGTGCTTTTCGAACAAAATAGAATTCATCTGCAAATGCAAATTCACCGCACTGATTTATATGTGCATGAGTGTGTGTGTGTGTGTGTGTGTGTGTGTGTGTGTGTGGTGTGGGTGTGTATATGGTATGGTCACCTGTAGTGTGACATGAGCCCAAGATTCTGGTCGAGGCCAACCTCCTGGGTACTGAACTTGGCTCTCAACCTCTTCTCAGCAACTCTGTTGTTGTGTATCCCAAAGTCTGCCTTGGAGGATGTTGACCCAAAGGTTTGAGGTTGAACGTCCTTTCATCGCAAAAGTGTTCCTCCGCTGGGTGGGAACATTCCTGTCTGGCAATTGTTGCATGGTGTCCATTCATCTGTTGTCGTAGCGTCTGCATGGTTTCACCAATATACCATGCCTCAGGGCATCCTTGCTTGCAGCATATGAGGTATACATCATTGGCTGAGTCACATGAGTATCTGCCATGCACTTGGTGAGTGGTGTCCCCATGTGTAATGGTAGTATCCATTGTCGATGCTCTGACATGTCTTGCAGAGGCCACCCTGACAGGGTTGTATGGTGTTGTTGAAGTCCTGAGGTTTGCTGTGAGCAATGATCTTTTTAAGGTTTGGCAGTTGCTTAAAGGCAAGAAGTGGAGGTGTAAGAAAGATGTTAGCAAGGTGCTCAGCATCATCGATGTGCTGCAGATTGTGAAGAACATGGCATAGTCTCTCCAGTCCTGGGAAGTACTGGACAACAAAGGGTACCCTATCAGTCATATCCCGTATCTGTCTTCTGAGGAGTTTATTTTTCGCTATGGCATGTTGGAACTAGCAATCGATGAATTGAATATCATATCCTGTTCTTATGAAGGTGTCCTTCAACACCTTCAGATCTCTGTCACGTTCCTCCTCATTTGAACAGATCCTGTGTAAACATAGGGCTGTCTGCTTTTTTCATATATTTAGGGTGGAAGTTTAAAGTAGAGTTATCTGTAGGAGAAAGTGAGGACTGCAGATGCTGGAGATCAGAGCTGAAAATGTGTTGCTGGAAAAGCGCAGCAGATCAGGCAGCATCCAAGGAACAGGAGAATCGACGTTTCGGGCATAAGCCCTTCTTCAGGAAGAGTTATCGTCCATCCTTGATGGTGATGCTTGTGTCCAAGAATGAGACTGATTGATTGATTCTGAAGAATAGTCCATGGTAAGTCTGATGATGGGATGGTTCAAGAAAGCAGCTCACTGCCTTCACAAGGACAGGCAATAAATGCTGGCTGGCCAGCCAGCAACACCTGCGTCCTAGAGTGGGGAAGAAAATGTCTTTCTTTCTTTCTCTCTGTAAGTACTGCAGATCTGCTGAGCTTCACCCAGAATTTCAATTTTTGCTTGATTAAACTTGCTTGCTTTACCGACAGCTTGAATCTTAAATATAATCATGAATAGTAGTATTGTCTGACATTAGGGCATGATACAATCAGGCCCTGCCATTTTCTGGTAGCACTAGTCCTGTTGACCACAAATTTTATGCCTCTCTCTATGTTTTGATAATTATTTCAGACAAAACATTGCATAATCACACTTATTTTTCAAAGATCTTAAGAAGCTTTCGTCAAATGTACTTTGTCTATTTCTTATGTACTGCAGAACAATGCCAACTTGTTTTGCAAACAGCTCACACTGCTGGAGTGATTCTTGTAGCTCCTACATCTATCTTCATTCAGTCTGAATTTGAACTTTAAAGTAATTATCTGCAACCATGAAATGCCATTCTTTGTGCCTGAGAACAAGTTGGCTCTTACAACATACCATGATTTGGGTTGTACCTCCATTGTTGTCACCTGCTTTTTTCTGCAATTGATTTTTGGCATACACCTGCATGTGGATTCCATTTTTTTATATATGTCTGCCTTTGTCTGTCCAGTACACAGTTGCTTGGGCTGTGAATTTACATTTCTCTATTCCTATATTTTCTGAAGACATTTCCATTGCATTATGTTGGTTGCACTGATTTTTGGATGAAGCCATCAGAATGCTGCCATCTTGTGATAGGAGACCAGTACTTTTGTATTGCTGACCATGTTTTCTATACCTTTTTATCAGGCCATCCTGCAGCACTTGCTGCGAAAGCATTAGTAACTTTGGTATTTACTGATTGTAATCCCCTGCGACGGAATGGAGCAAGCATGGGCTGAATCCCGTGGTGGAATGGAGCGGGCACGGCCTAAGTCCCGTGGTGGGGAGCGAGCATAGGCTGAGCCCTGCGGTGGAATGGAGCAAGTCCTGGATGGAGGCCGGCACATGGATGTAGTGTGGCCTTGTGCGCTGGGGCCTGCAGGCACTGACTGGAACTTAAGTGCCTGTGGTCACTTAAAGTCATTCTGGACTTTTTCACTATTTCATGCTAATCTACATTGTTTTTTGCGCTGTATCAACACTATATTTGTTACTCTGTAAAATTGGTGCATGGGTACTTGTCCTAAGATGGTACCATTTAAAGGCAGCCATTGCAAAACCTTTCCACTGTACTTCTGTATTGGAACACATGTGACAATTAAAGATAATCTATTCTATCCTGTTTTGATTTGACTCCATTTTAGTGGTGTTACATTCATAAGTGATGAATCTTTGCATGCACATCCTTTTTTATTTCTCATAAGGTGTTTAAAGGTAAAGAATCTGCTAGCATTGTTTAACTTCATGATTTGCATTTTAGTAAAATCCTAACTTAGAAACTTCAAGAATAGCCTCTGCAGCTTTGCTGGTATTCTGGCAAGGTTATTCTTGTGCATCTGTTTTTAGTGAATAACGATCATTCTCCATTGTGAACTTTTTCACATAGAGAGATGTATGTAATTTTTTTGCATCCATATATCACATCTAAAAGCACTTTTTCTATATTTGCATATCTGGTCTTGGCTGATGTTAGAGCTTTAGATGTGAATTAGGTCAGTTTTTTTGTTTTCTATTGGGGCTGCTCTTGGTCCTTTTTTGAGCATCCACTTTTGGTGACATGAGTTTTTCTGTTGGAGCGTCAGGTTTTTTTTCTTGCATACCACTTCATTGAGTTTGTTGAAATTCCTCGTGAGTCTGACCATTATTACGTAGCATCTGCTTTTATCAGTTTTTGTAGTTTTGCTGTCTGTTTTGATATCTGAGGTATGAAATAACTTGCACCAGCTCAAGCCAAGGAAACTTCTCAGCTTGTTCTTGTCTTTTTCGAGTTCGAGTTGCTGAACAAAGACCTCTTGAGTGCGGTTTCATAGTTTCTTGAAAGTGGAGTCTCAGGTAGGTAGGATAGTGAAGAAGACGTTTAGTATGCTTGCCTTTTATTGGCCAGTGCATTGGGTGTAGGAATTTGGAGGTCATGTTGCAGCTGTACAGGACATGGGTTAGGCTATTTTTGGAATACTGAATTCAATTATATTGTGAAACTTAGAGTCGTAGAGATTTACATCACGGAAACAAACACTTCGGTCCAACTCGTCCATGCCAACCAGTATCCCAATCCAATCTAGTCCCACCTGCCAGCACCCGGCCCATATCCCTCCAAACCTTTCCTGTTCATGTACCCATCCAGATGCCTTTGAAATGTTGCAATTGTACTAGCCTCCACGACTTCCTCTGGCAGCTCATTCGATACACGTACCACCCTCTGAGTGAAAACGTTGCCTCTTAGGTCTCTTTTATAACTTTTCCCCTCTCACCCTAAACCTATGCCCTGTAGGTTTGGACTCTCCCACCCCAGGGAGAAGACTTTGTCTATTTATCCTATCCATGCCCCCTCGTGATTTTATAAGCCTTTATAAGGTCACCCCTCAGTCTCTGACGCTTCAGGGAAAACAGCTCTAGCCTGTTCAGCCTCTCCCTATAGCTCAAATCCTCCATCCCTGGCAACATCCTTGTACATCTTTTCTGAAACCTTTCAAGTTTCACAACATCTTTCCGATAGGAAGGAGACCAGAATTGTACGCAGTATTCCAATAGTGGCCTAACCAATGTCCTGTACAGCAGCAACATGACCTCCCAACTCCTGTCCTGAATACTCTGATCAATAAAGGAAAGCATACCAAGCACCTTCACTATCCTAGCTACCTGCAACTCCACTTTTCAAAGAGCTATGAACCTGCACTCCAAAGGTCTCTTTGTTCAGCAACCTCCCTAGGACCTTACTATTAAGTGTATGTCCTGTTAAGCTTTGCTTTCCCAAAATGCAGCACCTCACACATTTATCTAAATTAAACTCCATCTGCCACTTCTCAGCCCATGGCCCATCTGATGAAGAAGGGTTCAGAAAAGATTTAGAAGGATGTTGACAGGGTTGGAGGGTTTGAGCTATAGGGAGTGGCTGATTAGGCTGGGGCTATATTCCTTGGAGTTTGGAGGCTGTGGGGTAAGCTTTATAGAAGATTATAAAATCACGATGGGCATGGAAAGGGTAAATAGGCTAAATCTTTTCCCCGGGTTGGGGCAGTCCAGAACTAGAGGGCCTAAGTTTAAGGTGTGAGGGGAAAGATATAAGAGACCTAAGGGATAACTTTTTCACTCCAGAGGGTGGTGTGTATATGGAGTGAGCTGCCAAGGGAAGTGGTGAAGGCTGGTACAATTGCAGCATTTAAAAGGCAGCTGGAAGGGTAAATTAATAGGAAGGATTTAGAGCGATATGGGTCAAGTGCTGGCAAATGGGACTAGATTATTTTAGGTTTTCTGGTCAGTGTGGACAAGTTAGACTGAAGGGTCTGTTTCCGTGCTATACAGCTGTATGAATCTATAACTTTGACTCTTTCAGGACACTTGATCAGCTGTGTATAACACCTGATTAACTGATATTCTGTCATCTTTACAATATTTTGACTTTCATTTAGCTTGATCTAGCTTTCCTGATTGTCGTCATTACTATTTCTGCAATAAATATCCAGGTGAGGTGCTGAAAGACTGAAGACTGGCTAATGTGATTTCCACTTTTGAGGAAAGGTGGTAAGGAAAAGCCAGGGAACTATAGACGGATGAGCCTGACATTGGTGGGCACGTTGTTGGAGGGAATTCTGAGGGACAGGATTTACATGTATTTGGAAAAGCAAGGACTGATTTAGGGACAGTCAGCATGGCTTTGTACATGGGAAATCATGTCTTTCAAACTTGATTGAGTGAGTATTTTGAAGAAGTAACAAAGAGGATTGCTGAGGCCAGAGTGGTAGACGTAATCTATATGGATTTTAGTAAGGCTTTTGACAAGGTTCCTCATGAGAGGCTGGTTAACAAGGTTAGATCTCACTGGGTACAAGTAGAACTATCCAATTGGATACAGAACTCGCTCAAAGGAGGAAGACTGGTGGTGGTGGTGGAGGATTGCTTTTTAGACTGGAGGCCTGTGACCAGTGGAGTGCCACAAGGATCAGTGCTGGGTACACTACCTTTTTCACTTCTAAGAATGATTTGGATGTGAACATAGGTGGTATCATTAGTAAGTTTGCAGATGACACCAAAATTGGTGGATAGTGGAGCGTAGTGGATAGTGAAGAAGGTTACCTCAGATTACAACTGGATCTTGATCAGATGGGCCAATGGGCTGAGGAGTGGCAGATGGAGTTTAATTTAGATAAATGTGTGGTGTTGCATTTTGGGAAAGCAAATCTTAGCAGGACTTATACACTTAACAGTACAGTCCTAGGGAGTGTTGCTGAACAAAGAGACCTTGGAATGCAAGTTCATAGTTCCTTGAAAGTGGAGTCCCAGCTAGATGGGATAGTGAAGAAGATATTTGGTATGCTTTTCTTTATTGGTCAGTGCATTGAGTTTTCGTAGTTGGGCGGTCATGTTGCGGCTGTACAGGACATTGGTGAGGCCACTTTTGAAATATTGTGTGCAATTCTGGTCTCCTTCCTAATGGAAAGATGTTGTGAAACTTGAAAGAGTCCAGAAAAGATTTACAAGGGTGTTGCCAGGGTTGGAGGATTTGGGCTATAGGGAGAGGTTGAATTGGCTGGGGCTGTTTTCCCTGGACTGTGGAAGCCTTAGAGGTTTATATAATCATGAAGGGCTTGAATAGGATAAATAGACAAGGTCTTTTCCCTGGGGTGAGGGAGTCCAGAACTAGAGGACATAGGTTTAGGGTGAGAAGGGAAAGATATAAAAGAGACCGAAGAGGCAACTTTTTCACACAGAGGGTGGTACATGTGTGGAATGAGCTGCCAGAGGAAATGGTGGAGGCTGGTACAGTTACAACATTTTAAAAGACATCTGGATGGGTATATGTATAGGACGGGTTTGGAGGGATATGGGCCATCTACTGGCAAGTGGGACTAGATTATGTTAGGATATCTGGTCGGCATGGACGAGTTTGACCAAAGGGTCTGTTTCCATGCTGTACATCTGTGACCCTGACTCTAAGTGAATCGTAGGTGATACTTACTTACTGTGCCACTGTACAGTGTTAGTGCAAGGCATGAATGTTCTAAGATGTTGAATACGGTGTCAATTAAATGGGCTACTTTGATCAAGATGGTGTTAAGCTTCTTGAGGTGTTTGAGCTTCACTCATCCGAGTCAGTGATGGCATTCTATTGTATTTGTGAAATGTTCCTTATAAATGGTGGGCAGCCTTATGGGATTTGGGAATTGTGTTATTCCTCACACCACACCCAGGCTCTGACCTGCTTCAGTAGCCACAGTTTTTGGATGGCAGGTCTGGTTCAGTTTCTGATCGAGTTGATTGGTCAGGGTGTCAGTAGTGGGATTAAACAATGATAATGCCATTGAATATCAGGAGGAAATGGTTGGATTCTCCCTTGAATGCGGGCAGTTATTGCCTGACACTTAAGTGACAAATAGCATTCATGCCCTGCCACAGCCCAGGTGTGAATGTTCTCCAGATGTTGCTTCATGTGGATGTGAACTGCTTCAGTATCTGAGGAGTAACAAACGGTATGGAACATTGTGTACACACAGTATGAACAAACATCGTCTCGGACCTTTTGGTGGAGAGAAGGTTTCAGTGTGGAAGAAGCCCCACACTTTCTCTCAGGCAGTGCATTTTCTAGATCCTAACCATTGTGTGTGAAAATGCTTTGTCTCCTGTTTGCCAGTTACCTTAAATTAGTAGGAGTAATGATTCCTGAAGAAGGGCTTATGCCCAAAACGTCGATTCTCCTGTTTCCTGGATGCTGCCTGACCTGCTGCGCTTTTCCAGCAACACATTTTCAGCACCTTGAATTAGTAAGCAGGATGCTGGAGGAACACAGCAAGCCAGGCAGCATCAGGAGATGGAGAAGTCAACATTTTGGGTAGAACCCTCCTTCAGGAATGAAGATCAAGGGAAGGGGAGCTTCGAAGAAAGGGTGGGGCAAGGGTTATGGGTGGGGAGAGAGTCAGAATGGTGAGGTCGTGATAGGTGAACACAGGTGGTGGGTATGACCTGTTTGGCTGATGGGAGGAATGAATCTGGTTGGTAGCTGGAAGGAAAGGTTGGTGGGAGGTTTGGAAGGGATTCGGGAGATGGGGCAGGAGGTTATTTGAAATTGGAGAACTCCGTGCTGAGTTCTCCAGGCCGTAGGCTGCTCAGGCGGAGGATAAGGTGGTGTTTGTACATTCTGTGGTCTGATTCAGTGGCAATGGAGGAGGCTGAGGATGAACATGACTGAGAGGGAGTGGGAAGGGGAATTGAAATGGGCGGTAATGTTCAAAGGATCTAGTTTAAATCCTGCCATGGCAGATGGTAGGTTATGAATTCAATAAAATTAATCTGGAATTAGTAGCCTGATGACTATCATTGTCAATTTTTGTCAGGAAAAAGATACCATTATGAGAAGCTCTTGTAGTAATTAGATTACTTAGTGTGGAAACAGGCCCTTCGGCCCAACAAGTCCACACCGCCCCGCCGAAGACTGTGGGAGGAAACCAGAGCACCCGGAGGAAACCCACGCAGACACTGGGAGAACGTGCAAACTCCACACAGTCAGTCACCTGAGGCGGGAATTGAACCCGGGTCTCTAGCGCTGTGAGGCAGCAGTGCTAACCACTGTGCCACCGTGCTGCCCACCATGTCCCACGGCTGAAATGATCCAACAGCCACAATCAGTTCCTTTATGCGAGGTATGACTTCAACCAGTAGACAGTTTTCCCCTGATTTCCATTGACTCTACTATAGCTAGGGTGGCTTCATGCTGTAGTCAGTCAACTGCTGTCTTGATGCCAAGACTAGTCGCTTGCAACTTACCTGTGGATTTCTGCTCTTTCATCCATGCTTGGACTAAGGCTATAATGAGATCGAAATCTAATGTGGCCCAGTCAGAAACAAAACAAGGTGTCAGTGAGCAAATTATTCCTTTTTCAAGCGCTGCTTAGTAGCACTGTTGATGACCGTTATCATTTTGCTGATGGTGGAGAGTGGACTGATGTCCACTAATTGGCTTATTGTATCTGTACTATTTTTTATACAGAACATACTTAGGCAGTTTTCCATATAGTTGTGTAAATGCCAGCATTGTAACTGTACTGCAGCAGTTTGGCTCGGGTTGTGGAGCACAGTACTATTGCCAAAATGTTGTCAGGGCTCGTAGGCTTTGCAATATCCAGTGCCTTCAGTCATTTCTTGATATCATGTGGAGTGAATTAAATTGGTTGAAGACGCTCGACTGCTATACTGGGGACCTCAAGATAGCTAAGATGGATTATCCACTGAACACTTTTTATTGAAGAGGTCATCATGTGCTGGACTCTCCCATTTTTGAGGTTGGGAATATTTTATATAGCCTCCATCTGCGTTAAGTGTTATTCACGACTGGATGTGGCAGGACTTTAAAGTTTGGATCTGCTCTGTTGGTTGTGGGATTACGTAGCTATGTCTTATTCATGCTCCTTTCACTGATTGTGCAAATAGTCCTGTGTTGCAGCTTCACTAGTTTGACACCCCAGTTTCAGGTTTGTCTTGTACTACTCCTAGCATGCTCTCCTGGATATTTTATTGATCCGGATTGTTTTCCTGGCTTGATTGTGATAGAGTTGGGATATGCTAAGTTATAAATTGTGATTGAATACAATTTTGCTTCTGCTAATGGCCCTCAGTGTTTCATGGATACCTATTTTTGAGTTGTTAGATATGATTGAAGTCTGTCCCATTTAAAATGGTTGTCATTGAAAAGATTTAAGCCATTGTTTCCTGTTCACAAAAGGATGCAGCTAACTCTTTCCTTCCAATTAATGAACTTTCAAAAAGTTATTATCAGTTTGTACTGTTGTTTAAACTTTGTAACTGCCAATATAGATTAAGTGGCTTACATTTGGGCTGAAGCACTTTGTTCATTGCTAAAGCGGTGGTCATCATGCTTTTGCGTGATTCATTTCAGTAATTTGGGTCAGATTCTCCTTTATTTCCTTCATAATGTTTTCAGTTGTACTGTGTGTTGCTCCCACCATGCTTTGTGATTCACAGAATACTGAAATAATTACACTATTTTAAACGTTAGAAAAATTCATCCAGTGTATCTTTTTCCAAATCTCACCACGTGCTGTACAGCAAAATAATGTGCTCTGATATATCGACTGTAATGAATGAGGTGGCGCTCATTTTGGAACTATATTACAGTGCAACATTCATAGCTGGCAAGTTATAAAGTGTTTTGTTAAGCAGAAGTAAGATTGGAGATTGGTTTGTAGGAAAGTGTTAAAAGTAAAGCTGTTCCCAGATCCGTAATCTGACTTGAATATAGTCACCCCTCATCAAGTGGGTATTTACTCTTTATAGTTCTGATTTGTAATTGGAACCTGTCGTTAACTAATTTCTCTTTCATTATATAGTCAGGTTCACTTTATAATTAATGTGAGCTTTTGTAGTCATAGTGTATTATAACAATGGGAAATTAAAAAAAAATTAAGTGCAGAGTATAGATATATTTTATAAGGCAATAGAAACCTTTTTTTATTGAACGCCTTTCAGTCTTTTATAGAAATCACCCCGTGCCCTACCTTGAGCATGTTCTATTATAATCTTGCTAAACTACTGATGATGCAACTGCATACATCCAGAAATACTTTTGTTTTTCTTCTGGGAAATAAAGAATTTTGTTTGAATAGAAGGTACTTTTGGCAAATTAATGTTTGTGGTTACAATGTACAATATCTCCATTCTATGTGAGCATTTGTATAAATGAAATTACCTTCTCATTCAAACATGATAATCTAAGTACAAATACTATGCATGCATAAAACAAAGTAATTTTTAGCCCCATCTTTGTACACCAAACTGTCTGCAGGGATTTGATTGACCTATGCAGAAACAAGAAAGGAATGTATTTGGGTCTTGAAGATGCATTTTCCATTCCCGAGTTTCAATAATCATTTGTTCCTAACATCTTCTGTTTATCAGCCTTAAGATTCATTGGATTGTCTGTTGCAGGGTCAATAGATTTTAGTTTAATATGTCTACTTATGTTTACCACATCGTGTATTGGAAATTTGATTGAAAACTTACAGGTATATCGAAGATTGGCAACATGTAAATCCTACACCTAACATGTTTTTATTTGTCACACTTGTTTACCTTATGTCCAAATTTAATACTCCAATAGTAGCAATGAGCCAGACTGGACAGATGCAGGAGGTGCAAATCTAAAACTAAGAACAAAATCTACCAATCAAAATCCACAAAATGACCTGTGGAGTTACTAGCAAGGAGAAGAATGTCAACCAATCCAGACACTCTTAAATTATTTCTGAAAATCTTTAGTAGATTAAGAAGTGGTACAATGGTGATGATTTTAACATAAAAATGTAATTCAAATTATCATTAAATGTAATGCGATGGTTAGTTTCCTGCCAAAAATGAGTAATGTGTGAATGAGATGAAAGAAAAAGGGTGAGGGGGACAATGTGTAAGAAATGATGGATAGGGAAAGCGAGGGTTGGGAGAGAAGTGGAGAGTATGAGAAAGAGTTTATGGGGCAAATGCAGTCGGGGAGAGAGGGAATGGAGAGCAAGCCTGTTGGGGGATGTTGGGGAGTTGCGAAATAAGGAAAGCTGGATTGGATGTAGGAGTTAAAATTGAAGTTTTGGATGAGTGAAAGAATGTGAGGAGTAATTTTTTTTAATGCAGCAAGTGGCAATTACATGGAACTTGCTGTCCACAAGTGATGGAAGCAGAAACGATCAGTGTGGTTTCAATGGGCAATTGAATGGGCGCTTGAAGGCAATAAACTTGTAGGACTACAGGGATAGGGTAAAGGAATGGGACTGATTATGTTGCTTCATAGAGAACCTGCTAATCATGAATGGCTGGATGCCTGCCTTCTATGCTGTAAAAGAAAACTCAAAAGTGGGTGGAAGTAGATACATTTACGTGAACAACATACTGACAAAAGATTTGTAAATCAATTGTTTGAGGAAGAAATTACTTGTTGATCAGATTAAGGATTAATTGACATTGCTGTTCTGCTTGAGATATGGAAGTTGATTGGTGAAAGGCAATTAATTTAATGCAAGGATATGAAAGAAAATGGCAGTTAAAATTGTAAAGAGTCAAAGTTGAAGCTTCACATTTCTTTGTGTGCTATGTTTCAATTTGGGAGTTTAAGATAAAAGAATCCCGAGAGGGCACTGATCATAATATAGAATTCACCCTGCAGTTTGAGAGGGAGAAGCTGGAATCAAATGTAACAGTGTTAAAACTAATTGAAGATAATTATAAAGTTATGAGGGAGGAGCTGGCCAGAGATCATTTGAAGAGGAGTCTAGCAAGGAAGAAGGAGCATACTGAGGGGAGGATCAGGCAACTATTGCTGGCAAGGGAATTTAGGACCGCGTAAAAGCAAAATAAAAAGCATACAATGTGGTGAAAATCAATGGGAAGCCGAAGGATTGGGAAGTCCTTAAAAATGAGCAGAGGACAGCATAAAAAGCAACAAGGGGAGAGAATATGAAATATGAGATTAAGATAACTAATAATATCAAATAAGATTGCTAAAATTTTGTTTTAGATTTATGAAAGGTGAGAGAGGCAAGAGTGGACATGGGATTGCTGGAAAAGAAGTGGAAATGGGAAACAAAGAAATGGCGGAGGAACTGAATTGGTACTTTGTATCAGTTTTCACAATGGAAGACACCAACCACATAGCAAAACTTTGAGAGTTAGGGCAGAGGTGAACATAGCGGCCATCACTAAGGAGAAGGTACGAGGGAAGTTGCAAGGTCTGAAGGTGTATCAATCACCTGGAATGGAATGACTTCAGCCCAGAGTTCTAAAGGAGATAGCTGAGGAGATTGTGGAGGCATTGGTGATACTTCAGGAATCAATGGAGTTGGAAAGGGTCCCAGAGGATTGGAAAATGGCTAATGCAACACCCCTGTTTAAGTAGAAACGAGGGATGCAGAAAACAGAAAATTTATAGGTCAGGCTAACCAGCCTATGTCATTGGTAAGATTTTAGAGTCCATTAGTAAAGGTGAGATTGTGGAGTACTTGGAAATAGATGGTAAAGTCAGCACGCCTTCATGAAGGGATAGTCATGCCTAACAAATCTGTTAGAATTCTTTTGAGAAGATAGTGAGCAAATTAGAGAAAAGAGCTCCAATGGAAGTGATATTCAGCATTTGGATATCCAGAAGGCCTTTGATAAGATGCTGCCCCAGGTAAATAAGATAACAGTCCACAGTGTTGGGGGAAAGATATTTGCATGGATAAAGGATTGGCTGACTGGCAGAAGCTAGACAGTAGAGATGAAAGGGTCTTTTTCAGGGTGGCAGCCAGTGACTAGTGACGTTCTTCCACAGGGGTCAGTGTTGGGATCGCAAATATTCATATTATACATTAACCATCTGAGCGAAAGAACTGAGGGAATTGTTGTTAAGTTTTGTAGATGACACAAAGATAATTGGAGCGATAGGTGGTGTTGAGAAGATGGAGAGGCTGCAGAAGGGCTTGGATAGACAGGAGAGTGGGCAAAGAAGTGGCAGATGGAATACAGTGTGGGAAAGTGCGCACTTTGGTTGGAAGAATAGAGGCATATTCTGTTTTCTAAATGAGTAAAGATTTTGGAAATCTGAAGACAGTTTCTTGATTCATAAGTATATCAAAGATTATGGGGAGAAGGCAGGAGAATTGAGTTGAGAAACATCACCTAAGATTAGTGGAGCAGGTGCATTGGGTGGAAAGGCCTAAACCTGCTGTACTGTCTTATGGTCTTGTCTTGTGGCTTCTAGCAATTTGAAATAATTGCACTTCTTTCCTTTTAGGCCATAAAAGCTACAGCTGGATGGTGATAGACTGATGTAACCACACACGTTCAATTTTTACACTGGCTGAGATTGACATGTCGGCCTGCCATCTTAACTTTGCCCCCTCTGAGGTGTAGTGACTGTCAGGTTAAACTCATCACCATTTGTACCTATCTAATTAGAGAGCAGCCTGCGTTTTCTGGGACTGTGATGACTTTCATGTCACTGAGTGTTTGTGACCTGTTGAATGCTTATGTATACTCTTTTCAAATAGTATTATTCTTGAAAGCTTAGAAAGTTTTGGGTTTCAATTTTTATTCAATCAAAACTGCTCCTAAATAAAACAGAAATTGCTGGAGAAACCTTGGTCTGGCAGCATCTGGAGAGAGAAACCAGTTATGTTTCAAGTTTAATGATCCTTCTGAACTGCTTGCAGAATTTCTCCAGCAATTTCTAGTTTTGTTTCAAGTTTCCACCACTGACAGTTCTTTGTGTTATTTTAGCTATTCTAAACTTGTAATTTTAAGTTAATGTTGCAGATCTGTTATATTGTACACGTTGGTGTTTAGTCCTGATAAGTTTGGAAAGTGACTGTGGTGAGATGGCATTGGTTATGTTTGTGCATTAGGGATGAGCATTCGTGTCTTGACACTGAGTCAGAACAAATTTCTGGCTGAACATAATTAATACCTGATATTTTGCACCGTGACAAACATATTTTAGTAACTAGTTATAATATTTTTGTTTGTATGGCATTCAACTCTATGACATCAAGTGAACTTTATGTGGCTGAAGCTGTTCCGTACATAAATAAATCTACCAGTGTTAGAGCTTATCTAGCAGTAGTAGTATGCTCAAGGTACAAATGTTTCTTCTTGGTAAAAGAAAACTGTAAATATTTACATTGTTGCATCTTAAAAGCTCATCTTGGCTAAAACTGTGTCCATTAAACAAACACAAAGGGATAACTTTGATCCCCAAAGTCAAGTACGTTGGGTGTGGGTGGGGAAAAAAGTCTCAAACCTGACTGTTTTCCTGCTTGACAGGCAGCTGCCAGATATGAACCTAGCTGAAAAATTGAAAATGCATTATTACAGTTATTTCATTATTACAGTTATTTCAATAAGATGTTCAGAAAACCAGTACTTGGAGATTTCCGGTCTGGAGATCCTCTCCCTAGGCCCAAAGTGCCCAAATTGAGAGAGGGTCATATCTGGTAGGAACTTATTTCCAAAGTTATGTTAGTTTAAATTCAGAATATATAGGAGCAGAATTAGGCCTTTTAGCCCAACAAACCTGCTCTGCCATTCTGCAATGGATGATGTGTTCCTCCATCCCATTCTCCTGTTTTCTCCTGATAACCTTTGATCCCTTTATTTAAAAAAAATCTATCCATCTCTGTCTTAAATGCACTCAATGATTTGGCCTCCACATGCTTCTGTGAGAATAAGATCACCGATTCACCACCCTCTGGCTGAAGAAATTTCTCCTTTTATCACCGAATCACAGAATCCCACAGTGGGGAAACAGGCCCTTCGATCCAACAAGTCTACACCGACTCTCTGAATCGTGCAGTTCTAAAGGGTCTTCTATTCTCTGCTGAGGCCATTCCTCAGACTGTAGTCTCCCCTACTAGTGGAAACATTTTCTCCACTTTCACTATATCCCGACCTCTCCATTATTCTGTAAGTTTCAAAGAACATCATCCACCCCAATCCTTCTATAAGTCAAGTATAGACTGACAGTCTTCAACCGCACTTTAAAGGACAAACCCTTCATTTCCAGCATCAGTTTTGTGAACTTACTTTGCGCTCCCTCCAAGGCCTGCGTCTCCTTCCTTAGATAACAGGCCCAAAAATCTGCACAATGTTCCAATTGTGGTTTGACCAGAGCTTTATGCAGCTTCAACAGTACAGCTCCGCTCTTGTATTGTCGCCCTCTTGAAATGAATGCAGCATTGCATCGCCCATTCTAACTGCCAACTGAACCTGCATGTTAACACAGAATCCTGAACTCGACCTTCTAAGTGCCTCTGTGCTTCTGATTTCCAAAGACTTTTCCCATTCAGAAAATAGTCTATGACTGATTTGGAGATGCCGGTGTTGGACTGGGGTGTACACCACCTGATGAAGGAGCAGCACTCCAAAATCTGGTGCTTCCAAATAAACCTGTTGGACTGTAACCTGGTGTTGTGTGATTTTTAACTTAGTCTATGATTGTATTCTTTCTCCTAAAGTTGCTTTTTTGGTTTGTTTTTCTCTAGGAGTCGATGTAATGAATAAATAAGTATTAGTGAATATTAGTTTCTAAAGTCCATCTTTACCTGTGCAATGAGAATGAGCTGTTAGGATCTTACTAAAGCATTGTTGTAATTGCGTACACCCCAAGCTATACTTGTTTTTCATGAAGATTGGAATGTTGTCTTTATCAAAATTTTATTAAAATCTTTTGTGTGTCTTCTGACAAAGCTTGTATGGAGAATATGATAAATTGTACCTGACTGTTATTCAGATTCCATTTGTGAACATTTGTAAAAATGAAATGGTTTTCACATTGAAATGTGGATGTGTGAGCATGAAAACTGCACATGCATCCTTTCCTGCTTTCAGGCTGTGTTATACATTGTGGAATTACTGAAAAAAAAATCCCATTTTGTCAAAGTTTTTCAGCTTGCACTTATTTGCTATATTTGAATCCACAGCTACATGTAAAAATGTCCTCACTTGTCTGAATGGGTGCCACCATGTGCTCAAATTCACATTTGAAATGGAAACAGTCAAATGAGCTTCCTTCCTTCAAGGTCCTAGTTAAGAAATTGGCCAGGGAATTTCCTTTTGCTGTCTACGACAAATCTATATTCACTGGTCATTATATGTACAGAGGTTCTTATAGTTCCACACACTAGAAAGTCAGACTCAAGAGTCATACAGCATGGAGCCTTTGATCCAACCAGTTCTTGCCGATGATAAATCCAATTGAACTAGTCCCACATGCCTGCGTTTGGCCCATATCCCTCCAAATCTTTATTATTCAAGTACTTCATAGAGTCATAGGGAGGTACAGCATGGAAACAGACCCTTCGGTCCACCCGTCCATGCTGACCAGATATCTCAACCCAATCTAGTCCCACCTGCCAACTCCTGGCCCATATCCCTCCAAACCCTTCCTATTCATATACCAATCCAAATGCCTCTTAAATGTTGCAATTGTACCAGCCTCCACCACTTCCTCTGGCAGCTCATTCCATACACGTACCACCCTTTGTGTGAAAAAGTTGCCCCTTAGGTCTCTTTTATATCTTTCCCCTCTCACCCTAAACCCTCTAGTTCTGGACTCCCCCATGCCAGGGAAAAGACTTTGTCTATTTATCTCCATGCCCCTCATGATTTTATAAACCTCTATAAGGTCACCCCTCAGCCTCTGACGCTCCAGGGAAAACAGCCCGAGCCTGTTCAGCCTCTCCCTATAGCTCAAATCCTCCAACCCTGGTAACATCCTTGTAAATCTTTTCTGAACCCTTTCTGATAGGAAGGAGACCAAAATTGCACGCAATATTCCAACAGTGGCCTAACCAATGTCCTGTACAGCCGCAACATGACCTCTGAACTCCTGTACTCAATACTCTGACCAATAAAGGAAAGCATACCAAATGCCGCCTTCACTATCCTATCTACCTGCGGCACTACTTTCAAGGAGCTATGAACCTGCACTCCAAGGTCTCTTTGTTCAGCAGCATTCCCTAGGACCTTACCATAAGTCCTGCTTAAATTTGCTTTCCCAAAATGAAGCACCTTGCATTTATCTGAATTAAACTCATCATTTATATAAACGTGTTGACTTTTAACTGTCTTCTGAAATGATTTAGCAAGCTTCTGAGTTGAATGAACAACAAATACGGCCTTTGCGGTGATATCCAATCCAATGAATAAATTAAAAACAAAAGTTTTAAGTGAAAAATTGGAGCAATAAAATACAGCATGGCTGAAGAAGCTGGTATAATTACAGCTATTGTAAAAAAGAATTTTGATTACAATTGCACTACAGAGATTAAGTGTCCCTTTCCAATTATTCGTACCCTTCAACATTTTATTAATTTGAATGACAGTGTTACATTTTCCATCTTCTATAAGGGATGCGTGTTTCAGCGATTCCAATATTTAACAAGTGAAATATTTGAAGGTAAGGTGGATTTGAAAATGAAAGGTAGTGTTGCAAATAGATGTATGATTTCTGATTCAAAGCTATTTATTGAGGGAATAACCTCTGAACATGTTTTAAGTAGAGGTTGAGACTATATCTTAGCTTGTAAGTACATACAACAACAGACAGTTACTTTGTGCTGTGAGGGATACAGTCAAATAATCGTCTATAACCTAGCTTGAAATTCACAACTAATACAGGTGTCCCCCTGTATCTACCAGGCATGCCCGAAACCGCAGACAGCAGCAAACCCTATCATTTAAATGAGAAACTTACCTCCCCGGCAGCCTCTTGGAATTATTTCTGGAATGTTCCATGTAATATTTTTGGGCCGAGGTCAACTGCGCCCACACCTCCTCCATCCAAGGCCCTAAAGGAGCCTTCCACATCCATCAAAGTTTTACCTGCACATCCACCAATATCATTTATTGTATTCGTTGCTCCCGATGCAGTCTTCTCTACATTGGAGAGACTGGACGCCTCCCAGCAGAGCGCTTTAGGGAACATCTCTGGGACACCCACACCAATCAACAACACCGCCCTGTGGCCCAACATTTCAACTCCCCCTCCCATTCTGCCGAGGACATGGAGGTCCTGGGCCTC
>NC_057741.1:2162688-2166412 GCF_004010195.1 Chiloscyllium plagiosum
TCTAATTTATCTCTGCCTGTATTCCTGATGAAGGGCTTTTGCCCGAAATGTCCATTTTACTGCTCCTCGGATACTGCCAGAATTGCTGTGCTTTTCCAGCACCACTAATCCAGAATCAACCACGGATAACTGAAACCACGGAAACCGAATCCGCAGGTACAGAAGTTCTACTGCACGTCATGGGTACACTGAAATTATATTTATATGTGATCTAACTTTGTTCTTGAATCAGTCATTTTTCATATCTAACTGTTTGGTCTGATACGTATAAGCTTTTCTGTTTGTGTTTCTGTCTCTCAACTTTATTTGGTGTCTTGTTCCCTGCGTGTCCCCCCCCTTTCTATTTTCTGTCTATGAATGTGACTGTAGTGATTGTAATGAAGTCAGCCAGCTGGGCTTCATAGAATATGAGTTCCCTGAGTTGGGGGTGTTAATCCTGTTCAAATGAGGGAGCCCTGGCTGACTTTTAAAAAGGGAGTGTCTGAAGTGCTGACGTTCTGGTAGCTGATTCTGAATGAGGCAATACTAAAGTCAAGACCTGTTCATGTGTAAATAAAGGGTGACTATTGATGGATACCAGCCTCTGTGGAGTTATTTCAGTGAGATTTCATTAGATGGTTTTGTATTAAACTGTCACCATAAATTCAAGGTAAAGTGGAGTGGCAGTGAGTGGCATGTGACCTCTTGGTTCTGTATAGCAATAAGCCCATGTGCCCTAGTTGCCATGGTGCGAAGGACCCTTTTGAAAACAATGTGCCAATTTTTAACACACGGACAAAGGAAAAAGCAGTTGTTCTTGCTATTGCCAGGTTTACTGACTGAGAGACTCTGGACAGAGTCCTAGAGCAAAAAAGACAGGAGAAAAGTCAACCGAGAAAATTTCTATTTGGCATCAGGCAAGATACTGGTGGGAGTGCTTTGTCAGGTCAGAAGGGTCATGACATTTAACAACACTGGAAGACTTGACCTGGCATGATTGGAAGGAGGGGTCACTAGAGTGGGCATTGCTGCTGGAGTCTGTTCGGCAAAACTGAGGTGAAACTGCTTCCAGTGGACACTGACTTTTATAACTCGGTGATATGGGGAGAAGAGACTCTTTGGAAGTTAAGTAACTTTCCACTGGTTTCCAAAAATTATTCCATAATTCTGGAGAATGCTTTGTAACAAATGCAATGTAGCATTTACAGTTGAGAGGAAAAAGGGTTAGTGTAATAGATGGACAGGTGTATATCAAGTAATTTTTTTAAAATTCAAAATTTTTAGTTGCTGTTGTATATATGATTGTCTCTGTGTCATATTCTCTCCTTCATAGTTTTGTGTCTTTTCTTTGTCCCTCCTCCATTCACTCAGGTGATTTCTATTGTAAGAATTGATTAATTGATTGTTTTTGTTCAGTGTGTCAGGAGGACTTTGCAAAGGAAAACAGGCTTGGGGGAATATGAATCTGCTCTCAAGTGCAATATTGAGACCTGTACATTCTGATTAATGAATGAGCAGTCTATTAGCTGATGGTAATAATGGACAAGTCAGATCCCAGAATGAAACTTGATGGATCATAAGTTTTTTGATTTTATTTTTGTTGAAGAAGGAGGTCAGTCACTGAACCTATTCACAAGGGCCTGCCAATGTTCCTTAAACAAAAGAATGTAAAAGTTTGTTTATACAAAAGGGAAGAAAGCTATTATACTATGCAAGAACTATTGGGATAATCTCATTACAAATATTAGAAAGATTCATCCTTGTTACCCTAGCAGTGACCTCAGTGTCACTCCTTTCTTCACATTGAAAGCCAGTTGCTCAGCTGACATGGCTGTAATTAGATCCTTTAAGAGGATTTCTGCTATGCCTTCACTAGGTACTATTTTTTTTCGATTAATATCTGTCCTTAATACCCTCCAAAATAAACTGCTAATTCAGCATATTTCTCACTATATAAAATGGCATCTCAAAACTCATCTTTAACAGCCTAGTAAGATATTGGAGGAGAGGACACCTCCATAGTTTTCTGATTTTGACTGACATTTTTTCATTACCTTCTACCTCTGCTGTTGTGGTTTGCTTTTCTCGACATAAACCTGCCTCCTTCTCACTCTCTCACTTTCTTTGGGTTATAAAGTTAACAAACTCCTCTTTTTTTTTAAACAAAATTTTATTAAAAAAATTGCTTTACAAAATTAGAAAGTTACAGAAACATGAAAATATAGCATCATAACATCAAAAACAACAAACAATAAACCAACTATGATACCACTCTACAAAAGAAATCAAAACTAAACTTATTACAAATCAATCAATAAATAAATAACACTGCTCAGACACCCAACAAATCAGAATGTTCTTCCTCGCATAAAAAAGTGAGCATATTGAAAAGCTTTTTCCCATGTACATCTAACCGAGGTAAATGCAGCAGACCCAGGAGCACAGAGACCGGGTGGGTCCACCTTGATTTCGGTCCTTAAGACCCTCTTTATTACTCCTGCCACAGCGCTCCAATACGCAGGACCACAAACAACGAGTGAAGGTACCTGTATTTATTTTACATTTTTGCGCACATTGAAGATGCTCCCTGCTTAAATTTTGCAAGACTATCTCGGGCCAGATGAGTCCTATGAAAAATCTTAAACTGCGTAGCATGGGTCCTATTACATATCAGAATCCTCTTCACATTCTTACAAATGTCCTCCCATGTTTCCAAAGTGATCTCGACTTCTAACTCTCTCTCCCAGACCTCCGGTAGATGATCTATGTCACCCAAGGAACCTCCTCCCAACAAATGATAGAGAGTACTCACTGAAAGAGTGCTCTTAGCCTGAAGCACCCTCTTTTCTATATCAGATCTATAACACTCAGTCAAAAATGTGGTCTCCTTTTGGGTAAAGTCTCTAATCTGAAAGAACCGCTAAATGCGAAATCAGAGGTTAAGAGCAAGATAGGTCTATAAGAAGCATAGTTCTCCGGGACCTTCCCTTTCTTGAGGGTAAGAGAGATATTAGCCTCTCTCAAGGATGGTAGGAGGCAATCACTACTATCTGAATATTTATGTATGTCTAGCATTGGCCCTGACAGTATGTTTACAAAATCTATATAAAACTCACTGGGAAGACCATCAGGGCCAGGCGCCTTTCCACTCTGAAGTTGCCTCACTGCTTCCTCTACCGCTTGTGCTGTTAATGAAGCACTAAGGAGAGACGCCTGCTCACCAGACACCCCAGGAACATTCAAGTTCCGATACAAAAGACTCCATTTTATCCAGTCTATCCTCACAACATTCAGTCTGATTCAGTTCAGAATAGAACCTCCAAAACGCCACATTGATCTTTTTAGCATTACAAGTAAGAATCCCATTCCCTTCCCTAATAGAAGCAATAGATTGGGGGACATTCTTCATCAACAGATGCCTAAGGGAAAGACAACGGAATGAGGACATGCCACAACATTCAGTCTGATTCAGTTCAGAATAGAACCTCCAAAACGCCACATTGATCTTTTTAGCATTACAAGTAAGAATCCCATCCCTTCCCTAACAGAAGCAATAGATTGGGGGACGTTCTTCATCAACAGATGCCTAAGGGAAAGACAACGGAATGAGGACATGCCACAACCCAAAGGACTAGCCACACTACCATACATCAAGAGCATTTCCGAACTGACAGCCAGACTACTGCGACCACTAAGACTCATAACAGCACACACCAACAGCCACTTTCAGACAACAACTCACCAG
>NC_057741.1:2168246-2192331 GCF_004010195.1 Chiloscyllium plagiosum
GGGTTTAGATCGGGTTGACCATGAGAACCTTTTTCCACGTATGGAGTCAGCTATTACAAGGGGGCATAGCTTTAAATTAAGGGGTGGTAGGTATAGGACAGATGTTGGGGGTAGGTTCTTTACTCAGCGAGTCATGAGTTCATGGAATGCCCTGCCAGTAGCAGTGGTGGACTCTCCCTCTTTATGGCATTTAAACGGGCATTGGATAGGCATATGGAGGATAATGGGCTAGTGTAGGTTAGGTGGGCTTGGATCGGCACAACATCGAGGGCCAAAGGGCCTATACTGCGCTGTATTCTTCTATGTTCTATGTAATATGCCGTCTCAGTTGCCTTCACCTGTGCCTCAAGCAGACGCTGCTGCTCTCCCTTCCGTTGCTTCTGGTTGAGTATGAGATAATTATCCCTCTACCATAGGCCTTAGCAGTCTCCCAAAGAATGGACGGATTACTAACTGTGCCTGAGTTGGTGGCCAAAAATGCTTCAAATTCCCTAGAAATATACTCAACAAACTTGCTGTCCTTGAGGATGAAAGAATCCAGTCACCAGTACCGTGAGCTCATTGCATTACCCTTAATCCTGACCACTAAATATACTGCTGTGTGGTCAGAAATGGCAACATTCCCAATTGAACAGGATACCACCGAATCTAGAAGAGCTGCAGGAATTAGGAAAAAATCAATGCTCATATGGCACTGATGAGGTTTGGAAAAGAACATAAAGTCCCTGCCGTAGGGTGGCGACATCTTCATACATCTACCGACCCCAATTCCATACATAAATCATCCAACTGTTTAAATTATGGAGAAAGCTTTGGGAAGCTTTTAGGCATTCTACCCAGCACAGAATCCATAAGGCAATTAAAGTCCCTCTCTGTAATAATATGCCGCGATGCAAAGGCCATTGTGTTAGTGCATCAGTCAAATATTTAAGGGGTTGGGCCGGAGGACAATTGACATTCTAAATACCAGATTCCTCGCCATGTATTAGGGCTTTAAGGGTAACAACCTAGCCATATTCATCTTTACCACAATCTATTACATTAAAAAGAAAATTCTTCCGGATGAGTACGGCCAATCCCCTGCTCTTAGTGTTCAAGGACAAGAAAAACACCCGATCAAACCCGCCGTGCTGTAACTTTGTGTTCCTTGTCATTAAGGTAAGTCTTTTGCAATAGGGCAACATCCACCCTCTTCTCTTTAATGCTCAACAAAAACACCTTTTTTCCTTTTAACTGGCGAATGGATTCCTCTAGTATTCTAGGTGCATCACTGAAACCATGATTCTTTACCTGCCGAGAGGAAGAATTCAACTTACAGTACTGTGAGCATGTACAAAAGAAGACTTGTGGAATCTCTTTACAAAAAAAAAACAAACAACTGAACTAACTGCAAACCCGAAAGGCACTTAATGGGGGTCTCGACATCCCAGCCAAGAAACTCTGGCAGCCAGTCTTCAAAAAAGCTTGCTAGCTGCTCACCTTCCACTCCTTACGGCACCCCAATGACCTGGATATTTTTTCCTCCTACCTCAATTTTACAGATCATCGACCTGTTCAGTCAAGGCACGGACCTATTTTTAGAGGGTCTGGATCCTCTAAGGACTTGACCTCTGTCTCCAACCCTCTACCTCTTCAACTCGTTTCCTGAGCCCCTCCAACTCCTTCTCATGCTTTTGTGGCATGACCGTAATTGGCTCCAGCTGAGTACGATTCAACTCATTGGTCATCCCTCAGATCACCACAAGTTCTTCAGGCAACGTTCTGCCTCGCAGGTATCTTTTCCTCTGCTCCTGAGGGAGCTGCATCTGCATCCGTAGGCCCATTCATGGGCACGTCTGATGCCTTCGGTGAGTGTCATGTGTTGGAGTTGGCTGTATGCTTTCCTTCTGTCAGCCTTGCTCACTCAAAGAATTTGCAGTTGAACCTTGACTATCCGAACATCAACCATCTGAATCCTGGACCGTCCAAACAAGATCTCAAGGTCCCTGAAAAAATGTCACCAGGCAACCCAGCTTTCAGCTATCAATTAAACAGCATTATATCACGGATTGCCGGATAATCAAGAAATGCTTTAACAACCGGCACTCTTAGATTAATGCTTGTTTCTGGCCACTCGAATGATAGATTGTCCAACCAAAATATTTCCTGCTCGACTTGATTGAATAATTGAGGCTCCACCGCAAATGGATTTAAATGGTTTCACAACCATTTAACATCAGTTTTCTCCGAGAAAAAGGTAAGGTGGGGAAGTAACAAAAGCACTACTGCTGGGCTGGGGTGCAGAACTCAGCAAGGCAGATCTGCTCAGATCGCCGCCATCTTGGATCCCCCTAATAAACATCTTAATGAGTATCTCGAGAGGTAGCTTGCTGGTCTTTTAATTAAAATCACATGACTTCTCATTCTAGTTTGAACACATTGCTCAAAATGACTTTGATCTTTTCAACAAAAGCAAATCAAAATTTTACAGAAGCCAAGTTCTAAACCTAGGTAACTTAAGTAATAAGAACATATTACGAATCTTCTTCACAAGTTGACTAAGTGATAATTTCAGTAACTGTTTTGAATATTTTTAACAGTCACACCATTGACCAGCTGAGGAAGAGGATGTTGTTCTCAAACCAAGTTGTAAATTCTAGCTTGATAGCCAAACAGCTGCCTTGTTTGTATTCCAGAAATTCTTTACTTTGTTCCTTTCTTCTCTCGCATGAGGAAGTTGTGTTTTGGGGCTGCAGTTAAGCTGCTGCTGTCAGCAGTTTTAAGATGCAATAAACAAACTGTAGACAGTAAACAATACCAAGATGCAGTGATAAAGCTGTGAACATACAAGGTATGTGAAATAATAGTATTAGTGAATGTTTGGTTTTATTTTGTGATTCGCTTGGTCACAATTGTTTCAAAAATTAGCTAGGATTGTATTTTCAGCTCAAGTAAATTTTATTGGACAACTGAGATTAAAATGAAAAAATAATTGCTTTAAGATATGAAATGTGGTCAGGACTGAAATACAGAAATCACTTGTAAACCAACTAAATTGCAGATAATCAATAGAGAGAATACAGATGAAGGATGCAGCTTACTATTTGGAGCAAGGTATGAATGATTCTGTCAATGACCAGATACATGACCAATTGACCTTGTTATGTTGGTAGGTGTAGATGTATTTTTAAAAATGTGCAACATAGGAAAACGTCCAAAGCAAATTTTAGTATTACAAGGAGAGTTGGTGAAACCTGAGAATAATGATGACAGAGTTGTAGATTCTCATTTTGGGGTCCAGAGATGATGTTGAGGACTCACTTCTTGCATTACCCTCCCATCTGCATATTCGTTGTGTCACCATTTCTGCTAGTGGACATATCAAGGAATGGCTGTCACATTAGGAACAGTTTTCCCAAATTCTATGCAAGACTTAAATCTTAGGAGGAGTTTGCAAGATTTAATGGACAGCATGTGCCTTTATTTCTATTAATGCCAAGTGATTAGTCTACTACATTTTCCATACTCAGATTTTTTGACGTGGTTTGACTCAATTGATTGCTTCCTCGGCTATTCACAGTGCTGTAGATCCGGAGTTACATGTAGGCCAGAGGAGAGAAGAACAGGTGTGAACCAGCTGGATCCTAATTATGATCAGTTTCATAATCATTGTTTCTGAGCCTAGGTTTATATTTGAGATATATTAAATAGTAATTTTAAACACCTCTCTGTCTAAACGCCTTTTAAATGTTGCCGTCATATCTGCTTGTTCCATGTACCTATCATCCTGTGTGGGGGGATAAAACCATTTCCTTGCACATCTCCTTTTAAACTTTCCTTTCTCACTTCAAACTTATGCCCTCAAGTATTTGAAGTTTCAACTGTGGGAAAAAGACTTAGACTATCTATGCCTCTCATAATTTTGTGTACTTCTATCAGGTCACCCCCTTGCCTTTGATGTTTTAGCAAAAATAATTCAAGTTTGTCCATCCTCACCTTATAGCTAACACATTCCAATCTGGGCAACATTCTGATAAATCCCTTTTGTATATCCTTCCTATAGTGTGGCAACCAGAACTGCGTATAATACACAAATTGTGGCCTAATTCAAGTCATATACAGCTGCAACATGACTCACCAACTTTTATCCTCCATGCCCTGACTGATGAAGGCACGCATGCCAAATGTCGTCTTTACCACCTTATTCACTGTATTGCAACATTCGGGGGATTATTAGATTAGATTAGATTACTTACAGTGTGGAAACAGGCCCTTCGGCCCAACAAGTCCACACCGACCCGCCGAAGCGCAACCCACCCATACCTCTACATCTACCCCTTACCTAACACTATGGGCAATTTAGCATGGCCAATTCACCTAACCTGCACATCTTTGGACTGTGGGAGGAAACTGGAGCACCCGGAGGAAACCCACGCAGACACGGGGAGAATGTGCAAACTCCACACAGTCAGTCGCCTGAGGCGGGAATTGAACCTGGGTCTCTAGCGCTGTGAGGCAGCAGTGCTAACCACTGTGCCACCGTGCCACCCACGGATTATGGACTTACACTCCAAGATCCCTCTGTAGATCAATGCTTCTCAGTCCTTTTAGTTACTTTATGCTCTCCTCTTGCATTTGACCACTCAAAATGCATCACCTCATGCTCGTCCAGATTAAACTGTATCTGCTATTTCACCCAACTTTTCAATTGATCTATGTCCTGCTGTATCCTTTGACAACTGTCCACACTATCTACAACCCCACAAATTTTTGTGTCATCTGCAAACTTGCTAATCAGACCACCTATATTTTCATCCAGATCACTAATATAAGATTACAAGCCACAGAGGTCCCAGCAGTGATCCTTGCAGACCACTGAGTAATCGGCCCTCCTGTCAGGAAACCAACCCTCCACAACTACCCTCTGTCTTCTACGACCAAACCAATTTTGATAAGAATCCTTACTGTGTGGAAACCGGCCGTATGGCCTAATAAGTCCACACCGACCCTCCGTAGAGTTAAACAGTCCCATTTCCCTACCATATATTTACCCCTGACTGATGCACCTAACCTACACATTGCTGGACACATGGGCAACTTAGCATGGTCTATTCACCTAACCTGCGCATCTTTGGATTGTGGGAGCAAACTGGAGCGTCCGTGTAGACACGGGGAGAATTTTGCAAACTCTGCACAGACAGTCACCCGAGACTGGAATCTAACCTGGGTCCCTGACACTGTGAGGCAGCAATGCTAACCACTGCGCCACCATTTTGTACCTAACTTACCAACTCACTGTGGATCCCATGTGACTTAACCTTCTTACCTGATCTTCAAAGTTTATGAGAAGATTTGTAGCTCGGGTGCTCGGTGTTGTGGTTCTGTTCGCCGAGCTGGGAATTTGTGTTGCAGACGTTTCGTCCCCTGTCTAGGTGACATCCTCAGTGCTTGGGAGCCTCCTGTGAAGCGCTTCTGTGATCTTTCCTCCGGCATTTGTAGTGATTTGTATCTGCCGCTTCCGGTTGTCAGTTCGCGGATCGTTAGCTGTCTTTCTGTTTGTCCTATGTAGTGTTTTGTACAGTCCTTGCATGGGATTTTGTACACTACATTGGTTTTGCTCATGCTGGGTATTGGGTCCTTCGTTCTGGTGAGTTGTTGTCTGAGAATGGCTGTTGGTTTGTGTGCTGTTATAAGTCCTAGTGGTCGCAGTAGTCTGGCTGTCAGTTCGGAAATGCTCTTGATGTATGGTAGTGTGGCTAGTCCTTCGGAATGAGGACATGCCACAACCCATTGTCTTTCCCTTAGGCATCTGTTGATGAAATTGCGGTGGTATCCGTTTTTGGCGAATACATTGTATAGATGTTCTTCTTCCTTTTTTTGCAGTTCTGGTGGACTGCAGTGTGTTGTGGCTCTTTTGAATAGTGTCTTGATGCAACTTCTTTTGTGTGTGTTGGGGTGGTTGCTTTCATAGTTCAGTACTTGGTCTGTGTGTGTGTCTTTCCTGTATACCTTTGTGGGGAATTCTCTGTTAGGTGTTCTCTGTACCATCAATTCATGTGATTTATCCAAGAATACTAAAAAAGACAAGGGAAGAGATTACTGGGGCCTTGTCTGGGATCTTTGTATCCTCCTTAGCCACAGGCGAGGTCCCAGAAGTCTATAGAACAGCTGAAGTTCTTACTCTGTTTAAGGACAGCTGGGATAATCAAGAAATTATAGGCCAGTGGGCCTTACAAATCAGAGGCAGGGAAATTATTGAAGATGATTCTGTAGTCTCCCATTTAAGAGTCAAAGTAAATAGGTAAAGGAGAGAAAAATTCAGATAATCCAGTGACATATAAGACTATTTTTCTAAAATCATCTGCTCCAGATGCTGGAATTCTGAAAACTAGGCAGTGATAGTTTTCCATTTACCTGTTGATGAGTGAAATATTTTTCAAAAGTGATCTAGTTCTAGAAGAAAAATACTTGATTTTCTAAATGTATTTTAATACTACATTGATTTCTTATATAACATGGATGAGTTTGAAATCGCAACAGGTCAAACAGCATCCATAGAGAGAAGTTAATGTTTTGAATCTAGATAGCTCTTTATTAGACTTGAAACGTTAGCTTGCTGTCTCTCTCCATGGATGCTGCCTGACCCGTTGTGATTTCCAGCATTTTTTTTTGTTTTCAGTACACATTCCAGCATCTGCAGTAACTTGGTCCTATAGATGAGTTTGACATGCATAAATATGAAAAATAATGCCATCCTTGTTAATTTGCTAATTTTTTTCCCTTTTCATTTAGTTTTACTGGATTATGCTATTTCTGGTGACTGACCTAAATTTACAGCAATGGGATTTTACAGAAGTAATTGGACTTGTTTTGGAGAGTTTTAGGATACTGCAGAAGTGGTGTTGCAGGTATTTCTGAGAAACTGTAGAAAACACTATTTTCGTAACTTTGGGATGCCCCAAAAGCTTCATAGCCAGTGACTACCGTTTTTTGTTTGTAGGAAAAGAGCAACCAATTTTATGCACACCAAGAAGCAGTGTGCAGTCATAAGGTAAAGACGAATGTTTTTACCCATTGGGTAACGGATAAAGGTTGGGCAATGTATGTGAGCTGTTCTTTGGCTGGTGTCAGAAGTTGCATCCGTCTGAGAGGCTAAATGGAACTTCTAAGCCTTAATATTTCATCTCCAAAGATATCACCTCTGACAGACCACCACTCATTGATTATTGGACAGTCATTTTTTTTGAACTGGCCAAGAGTGGTATAAATATTGACTCATACATGCTAGCAAATTGGTTTGATTCAATATAAAGGTCCAAAAGAAAAATGGTTTGACAATAAATTTACAAGCATCGGAAGGTGAGATTTTCCTCTGGACTAATCTAAAGTCTAATCTCTTATAAGAAATGGGCTCTTTACTGAATATTAGTCTTGCTTCATTACAGGTGTGCTCAAAAGGAACTGGTGCTACATACTCATATCATTACTTTCTTCATATTAGCTACTATTATTTGAGAACTATTAAAGTTGTAAGTGTTTCTTACAGTTTCACTGACTTTATACAGTAGTTTAATCACTCTATATGAATTTATTCTCAAAGCAGTTTTGACATTCACATTGCAGTCATTAGTGTGCTGTATTCTTGCTAGCAATAGCAAGCATTTGAGCTGTATGCCTTTCACATTTGAGACTGAGTATTTTTTGTTGTCCGTGACACTCGTGGTATAGATAAGGAAGGTTACTTATTGTTCTACCAATGGAACCTGGCATAGAGTCAGAGAGATGTTCAGCACAGAAATAGACACTTCGGTCCAACTCGTCCATGTCGACCAGATATCCCAACCTAATCTAGTCTCGATTCGGAGATGCCGGTGTTGGACTGGGGTGTACAAAGTTAAAAATCACACAACACCAGGTTATAGTCCAACAGGTTTAATTGGAAGCACACTAGCTTTCGGAGCGATGCTCACCTGATGAAGGAGCGTCGCTCCGAAAGCTAGTGTGCTTCCAATTATAACCTGGTGTTGTGTGATTTTTAACTAATCTAGACCCATTTGACAGCACCCGACACATTTTCCTCCAAACCCTTCCTATTCATATACCCATCCAGATGCCTTTTAAATGTTGCAATTGTACCAGCCTCCACCGCTTCCTCTGGCAGCTCATTCCATACCCGTACCATCCTCTGCGTGAAAAAATTGCCCCTGAAGTCTCTTTTATATCTTTCCCCTCTCGCCCTAAACCTTTGCCCTCTAGTTCTGGACTCCCTGACCCCAGGGAAAAGACTGTCCATTTACCCTCTATCCATGCTGCTCACGATTTTGTAAACCTCTAAAAGGTCACCCCTCGGCCTCCGATGCTCCAGGGAAAACAGCCCCAGCCTTTTCAACCTTGCCTGATAGCGCAAATCCTCCAACCCTGGTAACATCCTTGTAAATCTTTTCTGAACCCTTTCAAGTTTCACAACATCTTTCCGATAGGAAGGAGACCAGAATTGCATGCAATATTTCAAAAGTGGCCTAACTAACCTCCTGTAAAGTTGCAACATGACCTCCCAACTCCTGTACTCAATACTCTGACCAATAAAGGAAAGCATACCAAACGCCGCCTTCACTATCCTAGCTACCTGCGACCCCACTTTCAAGGAGCTATGAATCTGCACTCCAAGGTCTCTTTGTTCAGCAACACTCCCTAGGACCGTACTGTTAAGTGTAAAAGTCCTGCTAAGATTTGCTTTCCCAAAATGCAGCACCTCACATTTATCTAAACTAAACTCCATCTGCCATTCCTTAACCCATTGGCCCATCTGATAAAAGTCCCATTGTAACCTGAGCTAACCTTCTTCACTGTCCACCACATCTCCAATTTTGGTGTCATCTGCAAACTTACTAACGATACCTCCTATGTTCACATCCAAATCATTTACATAAATGATGAAAATTAGTGAACCCAGCACTGATCCTTGTGGTACTCCACTGGTCACAGGCCTCCAGTCTGAAAAGCAACCACCAACCTCTGTCGTCTTCCTTCGAGCCAGTTCTGTATCCAAATAGTTAAAGGTGCATCTAAGAAGGGGGAATGAAGGTATATTGAAGTATGTCATTTTACAGGATTCCTGGCTTAAAAAAGGTTATATCAGGATTTTACATTAAAAGTGACATTGAGGTCATTAGCATAGCTACTTGTAGTAACCATGTGTAACTTAAAAGTGAAATTCAGCAAGTTGCAATTTGAATCATCTGTTGTGTCAGAGGCTTAGCTACGACAACATCGTGCTGAGTGAATATGTACTTAAATTTGTGGAAGGGTTTGAAGTTGTAATAATTACCCTTATTAAATATCCACTAAATATACCAGAAAAAGTTATCTATATTAACTATACGATGTCTTAATTACTACCAAATGGTAACTGAAAATTAACTTTTCCAAGCATTATACTTTATTTCTTAAGATGTTGTTTACTGGACATTCTTAGAAATTATTTTAACTTTGACTCTATTATCCCTATCTCATGATCTCATTCTTTCCTTTCCTGCTTTGTGGCTTTTTGTACATGATTTGGCATTGAATTTAGTTTTTAATTTATGTGACTAGCACGGTTTGTTTGCTGTTGTCTACAAACCTGGACCACAGAATCTATACTCTCATCTATTTTTCTCTTTGAATCTTTGGGCATTTCTGTGGGGACTGTTAAAGTCTTGGATCTGACATGGCAAACCCATGAATAAGTATACACTTAATACTTGTCAAGTTACATTCCTACATGGTGCACACATGCACAAAGAATGCATTGTATGTGAAAAATTTAGGAGCACTGGCTTCCAATTGGTTATGCAACTTTCCTCAAGGCAATTCATGAAGAGGGCTATAGAACAAAAAAAAATCTAGTTTTACTGTTTGAAATTCAACGTCAGTCAAAGCTGCAAAATATGTTGAATGAGTAGTACTCGTGGCAGAAGTATATTTTCCTACAAATGCATGTAATTGTTTTTTTTTGTCTACAGTGTAGCAACATTAGATGCTGATAATGCCTAAAAGTCTTATGGTTTACATCATCTGCGTGATTTTTTTTGACACCAGCCTCTTGAAAATGGTTGTTGGAAGCAGCAAATGGGTTGAAGCCGAGGTACAAGATGAGATTAGGAATTGTAAATAAGTATAATTGTTGGTCAGGATTAACAGAGGGGAAATGAGAATTTCAAACTGCTTCAAACTTATTTTCTATCCATTACGTAAAAGAAGGCATGTCTCACTGATTTAACTGAAAGCAAAAAGTCCTATTAAGAAAAAATATGATGATTTATCGAAATCAGGAACCAGTTGATTAAGCACAAAGGTGCTTTCCTTCCTAGTTTAAAATGTATGAGAAAAAGAATGTTACTCTAGTTTGTGAAAGGCCAGTAATTTTTACCACATTGTAGCAATAAATGTTTTATTTTATCCAAAAGCTGCAAATTGTAGTACTATTAAGCAATTGCTTTGCCTTAGTTTGGGCAGTAGTCTAGAATATCCAAATGTTTTAGGAAAGTGAAGTGCTTAATAAACTAAAAAAAGATGCAGAATACTGTACATTTTCAAATATTGCTAAAAGTATTTGTCATCAGAATTAAGGTCTGCCTCCCCTACGTTAGATACCCAAACAGTAACTACTAGTTAATGATACATATCTAATCCTCTTCTGCAGTGATTGTGCTGCTGATAGCATGTATTATTCATGCAGTAGTGTGTGCGTGTTGGGGTTGGAACAAGTTATAAAAATCACTGTTAATTTCAGTTGCAAGACATGCAAAATTTATCTGTGCTCAACAATTGTACTGTCTTAAAAATCGTTTTCGGGTTTAATTCATTTTCTTCATTTTTTTTGTTAGTGACAAAATTCAGTGCGCCTGCAAGACACTTTTGTTGCACGTGAACTCAATTTCACTTTGTAACTGTGTTCTGGGTAAATGCTTTCATTGACTGTTTACAAAGATTAACAAATGTACAGTATCTCAAAAACTGATGAACAGATTTCAACCAAACTTGGCAGAGGAAGAAGATTTTGACATGCATGTGACTTTCGATGCTAGAATTTTTAAAGAACATGAAAAAAAGTCAACTTGCCCATCTCCCAATGTTCAAGGATGTTATTTTGTTTGTGGAGTGTTTTAACTGCTGTGGCTCAATTTGTCACCGCTATCAAATGTGAGCAGAATCTTCAAAACACATTTTTGGATGTGGATTAGCCTGCAAGTTGCTCCCCAAGCCACACACCATCCTAACTTGGAATCACATTGCTGTGCATTCAGTGCTGTTGCATCAAAAAGCTGGAGCTCCCTTTCTAACAGCCACAGTTAGCTGATTACTGAAATCCTTGTGTTGGGGATCAATGTGACCTAGGGTTACCTTAAAGATTGAGCTACAGCTTTCCATATGCAATGATTAGGAACTTAGGAGAGAGCAGGACGGGGGAGGTTGCAAAAAAAAAGTGGGGTGCAGTTGGATTAGAATGGAGGGGCTTGTGCAGGGAGGAGGTGGGATGGTGGGTAGAGAGTGGAGTGGGTTTGGATGGAGACATGGGCTGGTTGTGGAGATGGACTGGGGGAAAAGTTGATCATGAGGAGAGAGGATGGGGAGTGGAGTGACGAGGACTACATTAACATAATATAACTTTGAGAATGTAGTGTAGAGCTTCAAATATAGAATTACAACAATTGCTATAACTCATTATAATAAAATCTCTAATGATCATTGTCCTAATTTGTCTATGATAAACAATCACACTTGCTATGGGACTCAGTGATTTCAGTTGAATACTGGATGCTTTATATTTTTAAAAAATCACAATTTATGTGCTTGGAACGCTATGTGATTTTATTTCATGGGCATTACTTTTAGCAGTGCTGGTCAAACAATGACTGAATACCTTGGAACCCAGATTGAACACACATTATCAAAAATTAGTGTGTTCTAAACTTTGCATACTGAGTAATGCCAACCATTACTGCCACGGTGGCACAGTGGTTAGCACTGCTGCCTCACAGCGCCTGAGACCCGGGTTCAATTCCCGCCTCAGGCGACTGACTGTGTGGAGTTTGCACGTTCTCCCCGTGTCTGCGTGGGTTTCCTCCGGGTGCTCCGGTTTCCTCCCACAGTCCAAAAAAGATGTGCAGGGTCAGGTGAATTGGCCATGCTAAATTGCCCGTAGTGTTAGGTAAGGGGTAAATGTAGGGGTATGGGTGGGTTTCGCTTCGGCGGGTCGGTGTGGACTTGTTGGGCCGAAGGGCCTGTTTCTACACTGTAATGTAATGTAATGTAATGTAATGTAATGTAATGTAATGTAATTTCTGGTAGGGGTGACAAATTGCAGAACTTGGATTTAATCCATTGATTATGGAATTTCTTTGCTCTGTACCTGGTATTGCTTGCCCTTTTTGCTGTTTAGCATGAAAGCAGTTCTGGAGCTTCCCAGGTTGACAAGTCACTTTTAGATATGCCTGGTACTGCTCCTGGCATGCCATCCTAATTCTTTCATTGAGCCAGGGTTAATCCCCCAGCTAAGTAGTAATGGTAGAGGAGGGCATGTGCTGCGCCATCAGGTTTCAGTTTGTGGTTGAATACAACTCTTCTGTGCAATGGTATACAATACTTCATGGATGCGCAATTCAGTTGATAGGTCTGTTTGAAATCTATTTAGAATTGTGATGGCCTGCATGTTGTTATATGGCGTTATCTTCAATTGTAACTGGGATTATGTTGAGGACCCTGTGACAAATGGTCAGTATCATCTAGACAATTGAGTCAGATGAGGACCCTGTGACAGGCAGTTAGTATTACCTCAAGAAGTGAATAGGGTGAGGACCCTGTGATAGGCATTCCGAGTCACCGAGAGGATTTAATGTGGTGAGAATGTGTGACTTTGATCTTTATGTAGGTTAGGAAAGTCAGACTGGCAGAGGTAACGATGAGGAAGAATTTATAGTGTATTCAGGACAATTTCTATCGAACGATTTGTTGTGGATCCAACCAGGGATCAGGCTATTTTGGATTGAGTGATGTGTAATGAGATCAGTTCTAATAAGTGATTTTTGAGTTAAAAAAAATCCCATAAGAAACTTTATAATATTGTAGAAGTTTGCAAACAACTATGACAACCTTAAAAAGGGGAATTACAAAGGAATGAGGGCAGAGCTAGCTGGAGTGGACTAGGAAAGGAGTTCAGCAACAAAGACAGTTCAGGAACAATGCCAGACATTTAAGGCCTGCTACAAAGATGTCTCTCAATGAGAAGAAAGAGAATTCCAGGAAGGGAGTAGCCAGCAATCGTTAACTAGAGAAGTTAAGGATAGTGTCAGATGGAAAGAAAAAAACAATTAGTGTGGCTAAGATTAATTTGAGGTTGAAGGAAGTTGTAAAGAAAAACTAAAGCAAAGGAAGAAGAAAACTTTAAGGGTAAACTGGCACGTAATATAAAAAAGGATAGCAAGAGCTTATTTAAATTTTAGTCAGAGGGAAATTGAGCAATGAATTTGTAAGGAGGTCTTAGTTATCTGTAAGAACAATAGGGTGGTTATGGTAGGGGATTTTAATTTTTCAGACATAGACTGGGACTGCCATAGTGTTAAGGGTTTAGATGGAGAGGCATTTGTTAAGTGTGTACTGGAAAATTTTCTGATTCAATATGTGGATTTACCTATTAGAGAAGATGCAAAACTTGACCTACTCTTGGGAAATAAGGCAGGGCAGATGGTTGAGGTGTCAATGGGGGAGTGATGGAAAGGATAGACCAGATCTAAAAGTTGAAGTTCTAAATTGGAGGAAGGCTAATTTTTATGGTATTAAGCAAGAACTTTCAAAAACTGATTGGGGGCAGATGTTCACAGGTCGAGGGATGGCTGGAAAATGGGAAGCCTTCAGAAATGAGATAACAAGAGTCCAGAGAAAGTATATTCCTGTTGGAGTGAAAGGAAAGGCTGGTAAGTGTAGGGAATACTGGATGACTAAAGAAATTGAGGCTTTGGTTAAGAAAAAGAAGGAAGCATATGTCAGGTATAGACAGGGTAGATCGAGTGAATCCTTAGAAGAGTACAAAGAAAGTAGGAGTAAATGTAAGAGATAAACCAGGAGGGCAAAAAAGGGACACGAGATAGCTTTGGCAAATAGAATTAAAGAGAATCTGAAGAGTTTTTATAAATACATAAAGGACAAAAGGGTAACTAAGGAGAAAATAGGGCCTCTCAAAGACCAGCAAGGCGGCCTGGTGGAGATGGTGGAGATACTAAATGAGCATTTTGCATCAGTGTTTACTGTGGAAAAGGATATGGAAGATATAGACTATAGGGAAATAGTTGATGACATCTTGCAAAATGTCCATATTACAGAGGAGGAAGTGCCGGATGCCTTGAAACACACAGAAGTAGATAAATCTCCAGGACCTGATCAGGTGTACCCTAGAACTCTGGGAAGCTAGGGAAGTGACTGCTGGGCCCCTTGCTGAGATATTTGTGTCATCGATAGTCAGGTGCCAGAAGACTGGAAGTTGGCTAATGTGGTTCCACTATTTAAGAAAGGTGGTAGGGGCAAGCCAGGGAACTATAGACCAGTGAGCGTGACCTCAGTGGTGGGCAAGTTGTTGGAGGCAATCCTGAAGGACAGGATGTACATGTATTTGGAAAGGCCAGGACTGATTAGGGATAGTCAACATGGCTGTGTGTGTGGGAAATCATGTCTCACAAACTTGATTGAGTTTTTTGAAGAAGTAACAAAGAGGATTGTTGAGGACAGAGTGATAGATGTGATCTATATGAACTTCCGTAAGGTGTTCAACAAGGTTCCCCATGGGAGAGTGATTAGCAAGGTTAGATCTCATAGAATACAGGGAGAACTAGCCATTTGGACACAGAACTGGCTCAAAGGTAGAAGACAGAGAGTGGTATTGAAGGGTTGTTTTTCAGATTGGAGGCCTGTGCCCAGTGGAGTGCCACAAGAATCAGTGCTGGGTCCACTACTTTTTGTCACTTATATAAATGATTTGGATGTGAGCTTAAGGGGTGTAGTTAGTAAGTTTGCAAATGACACCAAAATTGGAAGTGTAGTGGACAGCGAAGAAGGTTAGCTCAGATTACAATAGGATTTTGATCAGATGGGTGAATGGGCTGAGAAGTGGCAGATGGGGTTTAATTCAGATAAATGCGAGGTGCAGCATTTTCGGAAAGCAAATCTTAGCAGGACTTATACACTTAATGGTAAGATCCTAGGGAGTGTTGCTGAATAAAGAGTGCAGGTCCATAGCTTCTTGAAAGTGGAGTCGTAGATAGATAGGATAGTGAAGAAAGCTTTCCTTTATTGGTCAGAGTATTGAGTCCAGGAGTTGGGAGGTCATGTTGCGTCTGTACAGGTCATTGGTTAGGCCACTTTTGGAATATTGCATGAAGTTTTGGTCTCCTTCCTATTGGAAGGATGTTGTGAAACTTGAAAGGGTTCAGAAAAGATTTACAAGGATGTTGCCGGAGGTGGAGGATTTGAGCTATCGGGAGAGGTTGAATAGGCTGGGGATGTTTTCCCTGGAGCACCGGAAGGTAAGGGGTGACCTTATAGAGGTTTATAAAATCATGAGGGGCATGGATAGGATAAATGGACAAAGTCTCTTCCCTGAGGTGGGGGAACTCCTCGGATGCTGGCTGAACTGCTGTGCTCTTCTAGCACCACTAATCCAGAACCTGAGGTGGGGGAGTCCAGAACTAGAGGGCATAAGATTAGGGTGAGAAAGGAAGGATATTTTAGAGACCTAAGGGGCAACCTTTTCATGCAGAGAGTAGTGCCTGCATGGAATGAGCTGCCAGAGGAAGTGGTGGAGGTTGGTACAATTGCAACATTTAAAAGGCATCTGGATGGGTATATGAATAGGAAGGGTTTGGAGGGATGTGGGCCGGGTATTGGCAGGTGGGACAAGATTGGGTTGGTATATGTGGTCGGCATGGATGAGTTGGACCGAAGGGTCTGTTTCCATGCTGTCCATTTCTATGACTCTACCTCTCTAAAAAGGAAGAGCGAGGCCAAACTGAACACATCTGTGGCATCGGAAGCCAATACTCAAAGCAACACTGCTCTCAAGACCTTCATGGCACATCAATTGAAAACCTCTAAACAAGACATCACTTTTTTTGAGGAAGAATCATAGAATCATACCATCCCTACAGTGCGGAAGGAAGTCCTTCGGCCCATCAAGTCTGCAGTAACTCTCTGAAGACCATCCCATGCAGATGCATTACCTCTACTTATCCCATAATCCCACGTTTACTATGGCTAATCCATCGAGCCTGTACATCCTAGATACTGGCCATGCTAAATTGCCAGTAGTAAACCTAAACTGCACATCTTGGACTGAGGGAGGAAACCAGTTCATTCGGCAGAAACCCATGCAGACAAGGGAGAATGTGCAAACTTCACATAGTCATCCAAGGCTAGAATCGAACTAGAGAATTCCAGATCCTAGCTGCTGTTTTTGATTAAAAAATAAACTCTCTTCATTTGGGATCTTAAAGTGAAACCTTATTTTCTTTAACTGCTCTCTTGTCCCATACAACAGGAAATTATCCTCCGAGTAGTCAACCTATCAATTCTCCTCCAGATCTTTTTACATGTTTCAATAAGATCATCTCATTCTTCTAAACTCCAGTGGATGCATTTTTCTTAATAACCCAGATGAACCTTCTTTGAACTGTATCTAATGCAATTACACCCTTTTCTAATATAATGAGACCAGAATAGTGCACAGTTCTCCAAATGTCAAGCTTCTTATGTGCTGTTAGTGCTGTAGTCATCCAGGAAAGTGAAGAATATTCCACATGCTGTGAAGTGTGTAATTATTTTGTTTTCATCATGACTTATTTGCAAAAGGAGGTATGATAGTGATTGGGTTTGGCATGGAATGAGTTTCTATTTTATTGATTGCAGAAAAAAACAGAAAAGCATTTAGAAGGTTGAGCAGCTTATTGAAACTGCCTTTCAATTCAAACTATTGCTTTTAAAACTTAACTGTCTTCCACCCTATCATTCCCTGTTGTTCTTTCTTTTTCCCACCTTCCCCCATTTCACTTGCTTAAGTCTGATTGCATTTCTGACTTTTCTTTGTTCTTTTGAAAAGACATTGAGCTGAAGTAGTACAACCATTCCTTCATAGATGTTTCTACTTCATAGATGTTTTCAATATGCATTAGTAAAACAAATTGTAAATTCAGCTGAGCTCCATGCTTTAAAGAGGGAAAGCTTAGCAGTACAGTGGCTAATACTGATGCCTCGCAGCACCAGGGTCTTGAGTTCAATTCCATCCTTAGAATCTGTGTGGAATTTGCACATTCTCCGTGTCTGTGTGGGTTTCTTCTATGTACTCTGGTCTCTTGCCATAGTCCAAAGATGCTAGATCATGCTAAATTCTCATTCTTTACAATGATGTGTAGGAGAGGGTGTTGGATCTGGGTGGGTCTTCGGAGGGTTGGTGCAGACTCGATGAGTGGCTTTAAATAGCTGTTCAAAAATGGGAGTAATAAATTACCGACGTAGAGAAGGCCGTCCTGCGACCATCTAAAAGGGAACCAAGATCTGCCCTCAGGATCAGGCACTCTGGAGACCCCCATGGGCATGGCCTCTGACTTCGCAAAATTGATCTTATAAATAGAGAAGCCACCAAATACTCTGATGCATTGTATCAGGTGTGGCACTGAGACTGTTGGGTTTGATAAGAAGACAAGAACGTCATCCACATACAGTGCGATCTTGTGTGACTTCGTCCTCACTCTAGAGTGGTTATATTGTGATCCCTATGTATTGCTTCCGCCAGCGGTTTGATCACCAGTGTGAAATGCAATCGTGATAAAGGACAGCCCTGTCAACTGCCCCTACAAATCTTAAAATTGCTTGATTGTACACCATTGGTGAGGACCTCCACCTACCTGATGAAGGTCTCTCCCAGCCCAAACCGCTACAAAGTATAATAAAGATGTGGCCACTTGACCCTGTCAAATGCCTTTTCCGCATCTAAGGAGATTACCAATCCCACCAATTGCTGTTGACATACTTGGATCATGTTAAGTAATCTCCTGACATTGTGGACCTACGACCTTTTATGAACCCCGTAAGGTCCTCCTAAATGATGGAGGACAATACAGTTTCTTGCCTTAATGCCAGATTCTTGGATAGGATTTTGAAGTTGACATTCAGGAGTGAAATGGGTCTATAGGAAGCACAATCCTCCAGGGCCTTTCTTTTTTAAGAATGAGAGAGATGTTTGCCCCTCTCAGAAATTGTGGGAGGAGGCCACGACTATGTGAGTTATTAAACATATTAAGCTTTGACCCTGACAATATACCTTTTATAAATTCCTGATAGAACTCACTGGACAGCCCATGAGAACCTTGCGCCTTCCCATTCTGGGGCTGCCTCACAACCTCCTGCTCTGGCAATGGGGCATTGAGGAGAAACACTTGTTCAGGGATCACTTGGTACAAATTCTTAAATAAAAGGCTCCATCCTAATCCACCCACTCTCGCAGCTTTCAGATTGGTATAATTCAGAGTAAAATTTCCAGAATGCTGCATTAATTCTTTCAGAATCATAGGTTAAATTTCCAGTGTCCTCTCTGATCGAAGTAATGGCCTGTGAGGGCACTTTTTTTTTCCCTAGCAAGGTATGCTAAATACTTGCCCGGTTTGTCCCCATGCTCAAACAGCCTTTGACTTGCAAATGTAAGCTCCCTCTTGGCTGTCCGTGTGAGCATTGAGTTCAGCATCGACCAAAGCGCTTTGATCCTGTGCGGTTTAACAAGTGAGTACCTGTCAAAATATGCCTTTTCAGCTACTTTCAGGCATGTTTCATGCAAGCGTTACTGCCCACCCGTCTGCCGCTTCTTACTGGCTGAATAGGAAATAAACAAACACCTAGCATAGGCTTTAGCTGTTTCCCAAAAGATGGATGGGCTGCTGGCCGAGCCTGAATTAATACCTAAAAAGCCCTGAACTCAGTAGAAAATAATTCAATAAACTTGCTATCCTTGAGGATGAAGGGATTCAATCGCCAGTGCCTTGAGCTGACCATCCTATCCTTACTCTTAATCATTAAATCCACTGGGGTGTGATCGAATATAGTGATATTGCTGATTGTACACAACACCACCCAACCCAGATGTGCTGTGGGGGTCCGAAAAAGATCAATCCTGGTAAGGCGTTTATGTATGTTCAAAAAGAACGGAAGGCCCTGCCAATAGGGTGAAGGTGCCTCCAAACACCTATCAACCCCAATTCAGCACACAAATCCCTTAATTGTTTAGATTGCAAAGAGGAAATCGGCAGGCCTTTGGGCAATCTGTCTACCACAGGATCTATGCAACAACTGAAATCCACTCCTATGGTGATATGCTGATATGCAAGGTTTACCAGTCTAGAAAGTGCATCTGTCAAGAATTTAAGGGGGTGGCTGGGGGACAGTAAACATTTAAGATCTCGTATTCTTCCCAGTGTATCAAAGCTTGAGGGATTACAAATCTCCCTTGTGTGCCTTTAATGCACTCTAATAACTTAAATGGGCGATTCTTTCTAACTAAAATGGCCACCCCTCTATTCCTCGTATTGAAAGATGAAAAATAAACCCGGTCATACCCATTTTGTTGCAGCTTCAAATACTCTGCATCATCCAAGTGTGTTTCTTGTAATAAGGCAACATCCATCCTCTCTCTAAGACTGGAAAGTACCTTCTTCCTCTTGACAGGTGAATGACTCCCCTTAATATTCCAGGTGCACCACTTAAACACATCCTTAGCCATAAACTTCTACAGCACCATTTAGACTCCAGAGAGGAAGAACCCGAACCTCATATTGCTGAGCTGTAATGCAAAAGAATCCACAAAACCCAAAAACTACACAGACTAAAATAATTACAGCCAGTAAATCTGCAAAACTTACAAAAACTATATAAAAACAGAATATCAAAAAGTTGCCAAAGGCAATGATTCGAGAAATTTACCCCCGTTCAAAGGGAGTACCTACAGATCCTACAACCCTACTAACCATCGCAACTGCCTTCTCGACGCTTACCAGCTAGGGTCGCGCCAAGGACAAAAAAAACACCCAAGAGCAAGGTTAGTACTATGAACAAATAAACTAAGAACAAATAAACTAAAGACAAATATGTCATCCATCCCTTAACATAACTTAGAGATTAAAGATAAATACTCTCTCCATCCTGGACATAATTTCACGCAACTTATTACCAGAAAGGAGTCTCCACCAAGTCCTTTTTAAAGAAGAGCAAACCCGAACAGCTCTGTCTTCTATGCCTATTCAGTCATTCGACCTAAGTCAATGTGTCAACAAAGTTCTTCACTTTTCTGGTGAGTCAAACAAATGTATGGATCCATTATGATTGAAACTTCCTCCTTTCTTCGGCACTCTCCAGCTGCAAGGACAAAGGTAAGTAGATTTTTTTCAGGTTCCCAGCACCACTGGATATTTTGAAGAATACTGGATCCCAAGTGCTCTCAATCTCCTCTTGACGCTATTGTAGAACTTCCTTTTGCGGATCACTGCCACCAAGAAGTCTTGAAGAAAACGTGACCTTGGAGCCGCCACATACCAACGCCCTCGAATCCCTCCCCTGGGCTCTAGAGACTTCCATGACCCTCTGCTTGTCTTTATAATGATGAAACCTCACCAGGACTGGGCGTGGGTCTGGTGGGCTCTTTCAAGTGTTATCCTTCCCTTCTCAACCTCCAAACCAAGGAACATTTTGAAAAACTCCACCTCTCAGCACCTTCAGTCCCCTTCGGTATGCCAACTATGCGCAGATTCTTTCTTCTGCCCCTGTTTTGAGGTTATCTACCAGATCAAACAGGCCATGGACCTGTGTTTTCAGGTCTTCAATCTGGCTCTTGGAGGAGTCAGACTCTGCCTGTACCCCTGCAGCTTGGTGCTCAAGCTCATCAGTCCTTTTTCCCAAGTCCTGCAGCATAGCAGATACAGGAGCCAGCTTCTCCTCAAATTTTATTCCTGCATCTGCCTCCCCAGGACCTTGCAGGATTTGGCCAGCTCCTCAACCAGGGTCTGATGAGTAAATAAGCCCACTGCTTCAGAGGATTTGCCCATGGCCCCAGGCGAGCTTCCTCCTTCGGCATTCTCCAGATGTAAGGACAAAGGTAAGTAGATTTTTTTCCGGTTTCTAGCTCCTTCACGCTCAATAAAGTGTTTGGGATGGATCCTGGCTTTGTCAGGTCAGTGTTGCACATAGAGCCCAGCAAACGTGATCCTAACAGGATGCTGCCATCTTGGATCCCCCAATCACCTTGTTTTTAAAGCTTAATTATTAAGTAGTGTACAACTTTTGCTTCTGTTTGACAAAACACTTTTTAAACTTAATTATTGTGTGTACTAAATTATTATAAGGTTTCAAAATAATTTAGGACACCTATCATACGTATACTTACGTACATGCTTGAAATACACATCACTACACTACAGTCAACATACCAAAGCAATATTCCATGTAGTGAGATCTGAAAAGGTACATTCAGTCATAGCTCCAAAATGGTTTAAACAGTGTGATTGTGTGACAGTTTGTCTAAGGAAAATGTTACATGAGATGGTCTCCTGTTGCTACCCTTGTATGCGTAAAGACTAGAATCCTGAATGAATCTGCACCAAGAAGTGCCCATTCTTCTCTGAAATTTTAACTTTGCATCACTGCCAAAGATTTTCTGATTTTGCCATAAGCCCCAGCTTGTAACATTGAACATGGGGCTCTGATCTGAGCATCCGTCAACTTGCAAAGGTGCAAGGATGGCCACTACCTGAGGATGCAAATGATGCTGATACCCAGGAAACTATGATCAATCAATAAATGGTTTTATTTTTCTGTTCTAAAATACAGATGTTGTCACTATTTCTGTTCAAATTTAGATGATTGAATGCCTTAATCACATAATAGGTGTTAGATGACATTTACTGTCCTTTTGTTAAAAAAATTCAAATGAGACGCAGCTGTAGGAAATGGCTATTGATGCAGGATATCCCAATTAAGTATAAAAGCTTGTTTACAGTGGAGTTCCTGCCGAAGGGTGGCTAACAGATGCAGTGTAGTAGACAATGTAGGTATGATGCATTATCGTGCATCCTGTGGTATTCCCAATTTCCGCTTTCATTGCTGTTATAATTTCACAATACGTGTTGCTCTTAATTGAAAATGTGGAAGTCTGTGTCTTATAATACTTTTTATGCTTGTACGTAAGGTATTACGAGCTTCTTTCATAGGCCAGCCTTGGCCTGGAGTTTGCAGTAATAGTGATTGTAAAACTATCAGCATTCACTGTCATTGTTCTTTTGCAAGAAATCAAAAGCAAGCTGTGAAGTCTCTTCAGGCACTGTGAAATGCAATTGTTAGGAAATATTGAACTTGGGAGAACTTCGACTTTGACCTTTAGCATGCTACAAACCCTCTCAAAAAGTTTTGTGCGTCATTAAATAGCTTCACTTACCCAGAAAGAATAATTTTGTTTGTTGAATGTCACATGTCTTCATTATGATAACAAATCCCACACATTGTTCCTTTTTAAGTTTGCTTGATATTTGACCTTCAATTTCATGTATTTGTCGCACTCATTTAATCTGCTGTTGTAAAATTTAAAAGTGAAATATGAAGTGTTTCAGAAATTTTATCACCTGATTTGTTGTCGGTGAGAATACTTAAATGTTATGAGCTGCTTATGCCGCCTGATATCACTCTTGCTAGATGTCTTCAGATCCCCCTACCTCCCGCCTCAGGCGACTGACTGTGTGGAGTTTGCACATTCTCCCCGTGTCTCCGTTGGTTTCCTCCGGATGCTCCGGTTTCCTCCCACAATCCAAAGATGTGCAGGGTCAGGTGAATTGGCCGTGCTAAATTGTCCGTAGTGTTAGGTAAGGGGTAAATGTAGGGGTATGGGTGGGTTGCGCTTCGGCGGGTCGGTGTGGACTTGTTGGGCCGAAGGGCCTGTTTCCACACTGTAAGTAATCTTAACTACATGCTTGAACAGATGTCAAGAAAGGAGAAGTGTCACAGATTGCTAAATGTGGCCTGATTGTTTTACTGTAAATGGCAAAATGTAGCCCGGAGTTATTTTTTGAGGAAAGGAAGTTAAAAGAAGATTAGCTAGAACCGTACAGATCATGTCAGACTTGGATAAAGTAGACAAGGAAGCACTCTTCCCATTAGCTGTTGGTGCAGGACTATAGGACACTATGATTTTGTGAGGAGGAACTTTTTTATGCAGTGAGTGGTTACAACCTGCAACTTGCTGCCCACTAAGGTGATGCACATGGGGCAAAAAAACACTGATTTCAAAAAGAAATTAGATGGACATTTAAAGGAAATGAACTTTTCAGGGATATGGGGTATCAAGTGGGGCTTGGACAAGTGGATTTTCCCCAAGGAGCAGGCATTTTACTCTATGGGCTAAATGGCTTCCCCTGTTTCCACAGTGATTTGCAAAGATTTCATTGAAGTCACATTGGCAATGACATTGTTGCAAGGAACCCATTCTGGATCAAATTTGTGTTTTGCTTTCAGAATAATCCCTCCACACCAAATTGACAACTGTTCCTTTACAAATTTGAATATTCTGTATTTTTCAATGATGTGATGATAATGGTGCAGAACTTCTGGTTGAGATAGTTAGAGACGGAAGGTACCTTGAAAGACGTGTAATGGCCTTTCTGAAGCCCTGAAGTCTTCCATCTCTGGATTTTCAAACACCTGCCTAAAGTCTTATACATTTGAAACAGGTCCCAGGAGGACCAGTTCAAAATACGCACAACACAGACGGCCTCCTTCTTCAAGGACCGCAATTGCCTGACCTGCTGTGCTGTTCCAGCAATAAAGTTTCAGCCTACATTTGAAACATGACTTGCTAACTTTTACACTTAATGCCCCAACCAATAAAGGCAAGCATGCTACATGCCTTCTTTACCACCTTATCCATTTGTTTAGTTGCTATGGACTTGGACCGCAAGATCCCACTCTATATCATTGCTGGGGAATGTTTTGTGGTAAGCATAAATTCTACAAGAGAGATGGTTTGCACCTTAATAGGTTAGGGACCAGCATT
>NC_057741.1:2192725-2194069 GCF_004010195.1 Chiloscyllium plagiosum
AGGAGCTGAAATTGGCCTGTTGCAAAGATGTTACTACAGTTGTTATGGGGGTTTCAACATGCAGGTAGACTGGGAGAATCAGGATGGTATTGGACCTCAAGAAAGAGACTTTGTGGAGTGCCTCAGAGATGGATTCTTAGAACAGCTGGTGCTGGAGCCGACCAGGGAGAAGGCAATTCTGGATCTGGTATTGTGCAACGAACCAGAATTGGTCAGGGACCTCGAAGTGAAGGAGCCAGTGGGAAATAGTGACCATAATACAATAAGCTTCAATCTGCAATTTTAGAGGGAGAGGGTACAATCAGAAGTGACAATATTTCTGTTGAATAAAGGGAACTATGGAGCTATGAGGGAGGAGTTGGCCAAAGTTCAATGGCGCAATACCTTAGCAGGGATGACAGTGGAGGAATAATGGCGGATATTTCTGTGTATAATGCAGAAGTTGCAGGATCAGTTCATTCCAAAAAGGAAGAAAGATCTTAGGAGGAGGCCGTGGCTGACGAGGGAAGTTAAGAAACATTATAAAGTTAAAAGAGAAAAAGTATAACATAGCAAAGATAAGTGGGAAAACGGAGGACTGGGAAGCTTTTAAAGAACAACAGAGGATTACTAAGAAGGAAATACGCAGAGAAAAAATGAGGTACGAAGGTAAACTGGCCAATAATATAAAGGAGGATAGTAAAAGCTTTTTTAGGTATGTGAAAGGCAAAAAAATGGTTAAGACTAAAATTGGGCCCTTGAAGAGAGAAACAGGGGAATATATTACGGGGAACAAAGAAATGGCAGAAGAATTGAATTGGTACTTCAGATCTGTGTTCACTGGGGAAGACACAAGCAATCTCCCTGAGGTATCAGTGGTTGAAGGACCTGAACTTAAGGGAATTTATATTTGCCAGGAATTGATGTTGGAGAGACTGTGTTAGGTCTGAAGGTTGATAAGTCCCCAGGGCCTGATGGTCTACACTCCAGGTTACTGAAGGAGGTGGCTTGGGAAATCATGGATGCGTTGGTGATTATTTTCCAGAGTTCGATAGATTCGGGATCAGTTCCTGCAGATTGGAGGGTGGCTAATGTTGTACCACTTTTTAAGAAAGGTGGGAGAGAGAAAGCAGGAAATTATAGACCATTTAGTCTGACCTCAGTGGTGGGAACGATGCTGAAGTCTATTATAAAGGATAAAATCACGACACATCTGCATAGTAGTAACAAGGATAGGTCAGAGTCAGCATGGATTTATGAAGAGGAAATCATACTTGACTAATCTTCTGGAATTTTTTGAGGATGTAACTCTGAAGATGGACGAGGGAGATCCAGTAGATGTAATGTACCTGGACTTTCAGAAAG
>NC_057741.1:2194500-2326998 GCF_004010195.1 Chiloscyllium plagiosum
GCAGTTCTGGTCTCCAAATTTGAGGAAAGACATTCTGGCTATTGAGGAAGTGCAGCGTAGGTTCATGAGGTCAATTCCTGGAATGGCGGGATTACCTTACGCTGAAAGACTGGAGTGACTGGGTTTGTATACCCTTGAGTTTAGAAGACTGAGAGGGGAGCTGATTGAGACATATAAGATTATTAAAGGTTTGGACACTCTGGAGGCAGGAAACATGTTTCCGCTAATGGGTGAGTGCCGAACCAGAGGACACAGCTTAAAAATACGGGGTAGACCATTTAGGACAGAGATGAGGAGAAACTGCTTCACCTAGAGAGTGGTGGCTGTGTGGAATGCTTTGCCCCTGAGGGCAGTGGAGGCCCAGTCTTTGGATTCATTTAAGAAAGAGTTGGATAGAGCTCTCAAGGATAGTGGAGTCAAGAGTTATGGAGATAAGGCAGGAACAGGATACTGATTAAAGATGATCAGCCATGATCATATTGAATGGTGATTCAGGCTCAAAGGGCAGAATGGCCTACTCCTGTACCTATTGTCTATTGTCCTAGGGGTCTGGCCATCTGGACATTCAACTTAATAAATACTTAAGGTTTTGCCGCTGAATGATGATAAGCTGCTGGAAACTTAATTTTGACATTGAGATCTGTCTGTAGTCTGAGTGATCTTGCTGTCAGAAGGGAAGTCTGTTTTGTTTTCTGACTTAAACTAATTTCGACTTCTAGTCAAAACGTATTATCAGGTTATTTTTCCAAATTGCAAGGGTGATGGGCAGTTGCAGTGTCTTTGAGGTTATTGCCAAAGAGGCCTCAGATAGTTCCCTGCATCAAAGGTTAGGACTACCATAACATTGAGCAACTCAAAACTACTTTAATAATTGCAGAGCAGTTAAAATGTTTTCTTTTTCAAATGTTTCTGTATTCTTTACAGAGCAGAGTCTTGTAATGGGATAGGCAAAAGTGAGGACTGCAAATGCTGGAGATTAGAGTCGAGAGCATGGTGCCGGAAAAACACAGCAGGTCAGGCAGCATCCGAGGAGCAGAAGAATCCTGATGAAGCCTTTCCTAGCATTTTGCCTGAAACGTCAATTCTTCTGCTCCTCAGATGCTGCCTTACCTGTTGTGCTTTTCCAGCACCACACACTCCACTCCTGTAATGGGATGGCAAGCACAGCCTTTGAGGGGTAGGAGTAGGGAGGGTAGTGAACAGTGCTACAGCATGGCAGTGGGACAAGTGGAATTTAGTGGGAGGCCTACACAATACCATCAGTGCCCTAACATCTTCCACTTTGTGTGGTAGCGAAAGATATTCCATAAATATTTACTTGAAACAAAATAACAATAAAATATTGTAATAAGCAATTTTTAAAATTGGTTTAATTATCCAAATATTGTATGACTTTTACACACACTCAACAAAAAATTCCAGGTAACTGGGGTTTCATTTTGATCTTGTTTTATCAAGAGACCTTAGAGTATAGGTTCATAGCTCTTTGAAAGTCGAGTCACCGGTAGATAGGGTAGTGAAGGCAGCGTTTGGTATGCTTTCCTTTATTGGTCAGAGTACTGAGTATAGGAGTTAGGAAGTCATGTTGCGGTTGTACAGGATATTGGTTAGGTCACTGTTGGAATTCCAACAGCTTCCAATTCTGGTCTCCTTCTTAGTGGAAAGATGTTGCAAAACTTGAGAGGGTTCAGGAAAGATTTACAAGGATGTTGCCAGGGTAGGAGGGTTTAAGCTACAGGGAGAGGTTGAACAGGCTGGGGCTGTTTTCCCTGAAGCGTCGGAGGCTAAGGAGTGACCTTATAGAGGGTTTCAAAATCATGAGTGGCATGGATAGGATAAATAGACAAAGTATTTTCCCTGGGGTCGGGGAATCCAGATCTAGAGGACATGGGTTTAGGGTGAGAGGGAAAGATATAAAAGAGACCTAAGGGACAACTTTGCCACGCGGAGGGTGGTACATGTATGGAAAGAGCTGCCAGAGGAAGTGGTGGAGGCTGGTACAATTGAAACATTTAAAAGGCATTTGGATAGGTATATGAATAGGAAGGGTTTGGAGGAATATGGGCCGTGTGCTGGCAGGTGGGGCTAGATTGGGTTGGGATATCTGGTTGGCATGGACGGGTTGGACCGAAGGTCTGTTTCCGCGCTGTATGTTTCTATGACTCTATCATAAAGGGCTTATTATTCGTACAGAATACAACTGAACTCTCTTAACTATCAAATATATCTCTTCAAAAATGAAAAGAATTTAGAAATACCTGTGCATATTTCTCGAGACCTACTGACAACTCATTTCCAAAGTAAAAATATGATAGATTTGGCGATGTGCTTAATACAGCATTTGAAGAACATGCAAGTCCCCACCACAGCCTATCCAAACACTATTCTACTTTGACGGCCACTGTGTTGATACAATTGATCTAGTTCAACTTCTGGAGCTTGCTTGATGTCCCGGTACTCAGCGGTACGTTCTCCCCAAGAAGAATCACGTACAAATCTGTTTAAGGTACAAGTCATAATACTTGGCAACTCATCAAAAAAATGCTGCAGCAAGGAAATTCGGTGTTAGTGAAATGCTGGTCTGAGCATAGATGATGCATTAGATTAAATGCACTGCCAAATCAAACCAAGAGTAGTGAAGATTCCAGACCAACAGCTAGTTGCTGTAGGTGTAACTTTGAGTCAGGTGTCTTGACATTTTATTAACAATACTGTTTATAAACCTAAAATCTCTCAGGTTTGAATATAAAGTCTGGGTTCTATGTTTACTGATGTGATAGTATACAATGGACTGAAGACTATACACCAACTTCACAATACACAGTGATGGAAGACGAGGCAGGTAACCTTTATATTAGATTGTCAAGTCATAATGTTGTGAAGGTACTGGCCTGTATGGTCTGAATTGTGACCCATTATATAACACCACACTTTTCCCCATTAAAGAATGGGAACCCTTTTACAATAACATGTGCAAAGATACTTATTGGCCTAATGCATTCAGATATTGCCTTGGTGGAAATATAGCATGACAGATGTAGTGCTTTCACTGTTACCATGACTTGGCGGAATACCTTCACTCTGTGATAGGTCATCTGTCATTGTGGATGAATGTGTATTGTTTTGATCTCAGTTACTACTGGACAAGCTAGGCCCCAGGATGAAATCCTGGTTTGATAAATCATTATTTCATTTATTTTATTTAACATGGTAGATTTTCACTGAAACATAAGCACGAAAGGTTCCAGGTTTAGTTTTAATAATAGAAATTTATTACATAAAATAAATAAACTAAATAAACCAAACTAGACTAAACCAAACATAACACAGAAATTTTCCTTCCCTATCCAATCTAAAGCTTTAACTTAAGAATGTGGTATGATGCTCAACTCATCGACCGCCAGTTCCGACGTGCCACAGTGAGAAACCATAACTACCTTCTCAGAAGACAGACATGAGCTGCAACTGACAGGGTACCCTTTGTTGTCCAGTACTTCCCAAGAGCCGAAAAACTACGCTATGTTCTTCACAGCATGCAACACATTATCAATGAGGATGGCACCTCGCCAAGACCTTCCCCATGCCTCCACTTCTCGCCTTTAAACAACCACTAAACCTCAAACAGATCATTATTTGTCTTTCAGGATAATACCATACAACCTTGTCATGGTAGATGCCGCAGGATGTGTCAGAGTGTCGACACGGATACCGCCATTACATGTGGGGACACCACCCATCATGTATGTGGCAGGTACTCCTGTGACCTGGCCAATATTGTCTACCTCATATGCTGCAGGCAAGGGATGCCCTGAGACAAAGTACATTGGCGAGACTGCGCCGAGGCTACAGCAACGGATGAATGGACACTGCACAACAATCAACAGACAGGAGTGTTTCCTCCCATATGGAGAACACTTCGGCGGTTCGGGACATTCGACCTCGGACCTTCGGGTGACTGTCCTCCAAGGTGGACTTCGGGACAGGCAACAATGCAAAGTGGCCGAGCAGAGGCTGATAGCCAAGTTCGGTACCCATGGGGATGGCCTCAACCGGGACCTTGGGTTCATGTCACGCTACAGGTGACCCCAATGCACTACACACTGACACACAGAGACACTCCGACAAGCGCAGATATGCACAGACCCTCTCTCATACACCATCTCTCTTTCAAACGCTCACATACATACTGCCGCACTCACAAACACACCCTCTCTCAGACTTGTACCACTTTACTTACACACACACACACACACACTTTCACAGACACTCATACCACCCTCCCCCCTCCAGCACACCCACACAAACGTTTGTGGGGTGAATTTGTAGTTGCATTTATTTTGCCCAGAATCTGCAACAATCCATTTAAGATTCTGTAAATCCCTTTTTTTTAAGATTAGAATCAGTTTGCACAGTGGAGCACAGACAGCCTCAAACAGGGCGCCTCACACCTTCAATGCATTATCTGGACCAACATGACACCTATTGTTAAAGTTCCCTTGAGAATGTAACTTTAAGAAACGAGGGAGAGAATAGGGCCTCTCAAAGATGAGCAAGGCGGCCTTTATGTGGAGCCACAGAAAATGGGGGAGATACTAAATGAGTATTTTGCATCAGTATTTACTGTGGAAAAGGATATGAAAGATATAGACGATAGGGAACTAGGTGTTCAAATCTTGTGAAATGTCCATATTACGGTGGAGGAAGTGCTGGATGTCTTGAAACGCATAAAAGTGGATAAATCCCCAGGACCTGATCAGGTGTACCCTAGAACTCTGTGGGAAGCTAGAGAAGTGATTGCTGAGCCTCTTGTTGAGACATTTGTGTCATCAATAGTCACAGGTGAGGTGCTGGAAGACTGGAGGTTGGCTAACGTGGTGTCACTGTTTAAGAAGGGTAGTAATGACAAGCCAGGGAACTATAGACCAGTCAGTCTGACGTCAGTGGTGGGCAAGTTGTTGGAGGGAATCCTGAGGGACAGTATTTGGAAGGGCAAGGACTGATTAGAGATAGTCAACATGGCTTTGTGCATGGGAAGTCATGTCTCACAAACTTGATTGAGTTTTTTGAAGAAGTAACAAAGAGGATTGATAAGGGTAGAGTGATAGATGTGTTCTATATGAACTTCAGTAAGGCGTTCGACAAGGTTCCCCATGGGAGACTGATTAGCAAGGTTAGATCTTATTGAATACAGGGAGAACTAGCCATTTGGATACAGAACTGGCTCAAAGGTAGAAGACAGAGGGTGGTGGTGGAGGGTTGTTTTTCAGTCTGGAGGCCTATGACCAGTGGAGTGCCACAAGGAACGGTGCTGGGTCCTCTACTTGTCATTTGCATAAATGATTTGGATGCGAGCATAGGAGGTACATTAGTAAGTTTGCAGATGACACCAAAATTGGAGGTGTAGTGGACAGCGAAGAGGGTTACCTCCGATTACAACAGGATTTTGACCAGATGGGCGAATGGGCTGAGAAGTGGCAGATGGAGTTTAATTCAGATAGATGCGAGGTGCTGCATTTTGGGAAATAGCAGGACTTATACACTTAATGGTAAGGTCCTAGGGAGTGTTGCTGAACAAAGAGACCTTTGGATAGCTCCTTGAAAATGGAGTTGCAGGTAGATAGAATAGTGAAGAAGGCATTTGGTATGCTTTCCTTTACTGGTTGGAGTATTGAGTACAGGAGTTGGGAGGTCATGTTGCGGCTGTACAGGACATTTGTTAGGCCACTGTTGGAATATTGCGTGCAATTCTGGTCTCCTTCCTATCGGAAAGATGTTGTGAAACTTGAAAGGGTTCAGAAAAGATTTACAAGGATGTTGCTAGGGTTGGAAGATTTTGAGCTATAGGGAGAGGCTGAACAGGCTGGGGCTGTTTTCCCTGGGGTGTGGGAATCCAGAACTAGAGGGCATAGGTTTAGGGTGAGAGGGGAAAGATATACAAGAGACCCAAGGAGCAACTTTTTCATGCAGAGGGTGGTACATGTATGGAATGAGCTGCCAGAGGAAGTGGTGGAGACTTGTATAATTGCAACATTTAAAAGGCATTTGGAAGGTGTAAATGAATAGGAAGGGTTTGGAGGGATATGGGCCGGGTTCTGGCAGGTGGGACAAGATTGCTTGGGATATCTGGTTGGCATGGATGGGTTGGATCAAACCGTCTTGTTTCCATGCTGTATGACTCTATGACTCTGTAACTGAAACCAACATGGTCACTCTAAAAGATGGGAGACTTTACAAACAATCCAGGTCTTTTTCAATATATAATTTCAATTACATCACATTGTCCACTTTTGCTATAAATTGTGTCCGACAATCTTAAACTCCACAACCACCTGATGAAGGAGCATTGCTCCGAAAACTAGTGCTTCCAGGTAAACCTGTTGGACTATAGCCTAGTGTTGTGTGATTTTTAACATTTAACTGCTTCTCAGTTCTTGTCCTGTGAACTATGAATTCTTTTTCCTTGAATACTTGCTCAACTGAGAGGTTAGACTTTTTCAATAATTTGCAGTGTTCTAACCATGCTGGTCTGGAGGGTGCACAAGTTATACTCTTTCCCTGAGGTAACTTTCCCTTAACTGCTCTGAATAGTCTCCTTTTCAAAGAGAGACTGTAATTGCTATTGACTTCAGTTGGATCTCTTCTGAATTCAAAACAAAAACATTTGAACTTAATTTAAAAGAAAAACTTGCTCATTCTAGATTCTGCTAAATCTAATGGCTTAATGTTTCTCTTCCCTGTTGTAAGCACCCACAATATAAAACAAACTTCCTTTAAAACATTAACAGGCTCTACAGTCATCAACATTCAGATACAGTTTAGCATTCAAACTCTTCAAAAGAAATGTATTAATTTTTATAAATTAATACCTTTTATCACAGTGTTTATTGTATATGTGCGGTTGTCTGGCATGATGTCTTCAGTATGATTCAACATTCTGTGTGAAGGGTGATGACTCATTCAGTCCAAAAATGTCACCTATTTCTTCACAGAATTTGACCATTGCTCATTACCATGTTTGTGCCCTGCTTAGGCTACACATCGTTCTTTCCATGAACTAGTGTTTGTGCAAAAATCCCAGAACTTGTTTGGTTCAAGTTGGGTTAATGTTTTGAGGGTAAGTGAATTCAGTTGGCTGGGTGGCTGATTTGCAATGTTGGGTCATACCAATAGTGTGTGTTCAATTCCCGCACTGGCTGAGGTACCTTGAAGGCATGATTGTGTAACCTTGCCCTTCTGAAGCACAATAACCCTCAGGTGAAACTCTTTACCAGTAGCCTCTGTCTAATGAGAGAACAGTCTTGGTCCCCTGGGACTGTGGTGATTTTTTTTTTAAAACTTCAATTTCAGTTCTCTATTTACATGTTGATCATGCTGTTGTATCATTGCTCCTTCCTTTTCAACAATGTGCATGTACATGTGGCTGGTGTGTGTGTGTGTGTGTGTGTGTGGAAGAACTCTATAGATCTCTCTTCCAAATATGAGAGCTGCTAGAGAGGGTAAACTGGTACCTGTGGATAGTATGGTATACAAGATCTTTTGACTGAGGATAGCGAAGAGAGGAGGTAATATTTTAAACAACTCTTTTCCTGCACATGTCTTTGAAACTGCACTAGTGTGTGGTGGACTGTTGTCGCACACGATTTGGTGAGGTACAATGAAAACAGTAATTATGGCAGTCAATGTGTTAACAGTTGTTGCATTAGTGTTTTCTTTGATTAGTTGTACAAATTGTGAAATATTCAATTGCTAGAATGTAATTACGTTCTTGTACATGGAAAATATCAAGCACAATCTTGCATCATAGGTCAGAATAAATCTCGTGTGAAGAGAGTCTTTTTTTGATTGTTGAAGTTGATGGAATTGATGTTTTTCACATGACTTGGTAAGTTGATTAATGTCTTTATTAATACCAGGAAAATGAATGGATTCATGTGTCCACCACGGTTTTGTTTTGTGCCCCTGTGACCTAAATGTATTGCTTGAACCCCCTCAGATTATTAATTAATTTTATTAGAGTTATAGGGTCATCTGTTTTGGAGCTGAAGATGACTTGTGGACTTTGAAACAGCTTGTGGTCAAAGGAAAAGAACAGATATTTTGGTTTTATTTCAGATTTCCTGATTCTGCAGTGATTTCTGTCCAAATGCTAATTCTGTTAAACTGAACCTATGAAACTGCTGAGTGGAGTGTTATCAGTTGTTGGAGAACAGCTTCTCCCTTAGTTGTTTAATAATTGTCCCTGTTCGACTATACCTTTTATCAGTAGTTTGTTATTTGCCAAATTGCATGCTGTAGGTGATTATAGTTATCTGATTGGTATTTGTTATTACATTTTAATTACAATTTTTAATGAAATCATAACAGAGTAATGTTATGTCTGCCCTTAACTTGAGTTGATGGGAAATGAGAAAAGGAAGAGAGAGTAAATGTCTGTTTTGTTTTTGTTGGTTTAAAATAGACTTCTAATGCTTGGGGTTGTTGCAGATCCATAGGAATTGATTCATGCTTGGTTATGAATGGCTACTGTAATAGCTTTCTAATAGTTGCATAGTTTTCCAATCTTCACTAGACACACAGGTGAGGGACTGGAGGAATGCAAATGTGATTCCATTGTTCAAAAAGGGTACAAAAGTAAGACTAAACAATTATAGACCAGTTAATCTTACCTTGGTATTAGGCAAATTGTTAGAATCAATCCTGAGAGATTGGATAAGCTGTCACTTAGTAAAGCATGGACTGGTCAGGGATAGTCAGCACGGCTTTATTAAGAGAATGTCATGCCTTACCAATTTGATTGATCCTCCGTGTCACTTCCTGAAAGAATTCAATGAGGGTAGTGCAGTGGATGTTGTCCGTATGGATTTTAGTAAGACATTTGATAAGGTCTCACATGGTGGACTAGTCAAAAATTTAAAATCCATGGATATAGGATAATGTGTTGAATTGGATCCAAAGTTAACTTCGTAACCGGAAACAAAGGATGATGGTTGATGGCTGCCTCTTCGAATGCATAGCTGTTTCAAGTGGTGTTCTGTCGCGCTCAGTTTTGGGACCCCTGCTGTTTGTTTTATGTATGATTAATTTGGACTTGAATGTGGGGTCACAATTAAGAAATTTGCAGATGACAAAAAAAATTGGCTGTGTAGTGGATAGTAAAAGGGATAGCTGAAAGCTCCAACATTATAGATTGGCAGAGTGGCAGATGAAGTTCAACACTTGTGTGAGGGAATGCACTTAGGGAGGTCAAACAGTAAATGGTAATGCACAATAACTGAGAATATGCCAAGACGAGTAGATGAAGTGAGAGCAGATTGGCATGTAAATACATGGTTTTGAAATGTAGCAGCACAGGTAGGTGAGGTTGTAAAGAAGGCATATGGGTTCCTGTTCTTCATTGAGAGAGGTATAAAATAGAAAAGTAGAGATATAATAGTGAAACTGCATAAGATACTTGGGAGGCCACAACTGGAGTTTTATGTGCAGTTCTGGCCACCACATTTCAGGAAGGGTATAATTGTTCTGGAGAGAGTACAGAGAAGATTTACTAGAATATTCTCCAGGACTGGAGAATTGTAGCTACAAGGAAAGGTTGAGAGTTTGGGGTTGTTCTCCTTGGAACAGAGAAGGTTGAAAGATGATATGGTTGAGGTATACAAAAGTGTAGGGTTAGAGATAAAGTAGACAGGACAAATTTGTTTTCCTTGGTAGATTGTTCAAAAGCAAAGGTTGACAGATTCAAGCTTAGAAGGATTAGAGGAGATATGAGGAAAAACCTTGTTACTCAGTGGTGGTCTGGAACTGGCTGCTTGAGTTGGTGGTGCAGGCAGAGATGTTGACTGTTCCAAAAAGTATCTGGATCTGCACCTTAAGTGCTGTAAACTGCAGACCATGCTTAAGTGCAGGAAGATGGGCCTCAGTGTCTTTGGGTCAGCATGGACAAGAATGGTCCTCTTCTGTGCTGTACTATTTCAATGGTTCTGTGATTTTGTAACTGCAGTAGTCTTGTCCACAGACTGAGCTGATGTTAGTTTTAAATGTTTAGAGGAGCTTAATTTGAATGAACTATTGGCTAAAACAAGTGTTTTTATTGAGTTCCAGTTTTCAGTGTATTTATGTATGTTTACATGCATAAACATATGTATGTTTTCAACCATTGAATCAAGTTTTTGTTATGAATTGTACTCTTATTAAATTTAAACATAAATATTTTAAAAAAGCATGAAAAACACATTTTGATGTCCACATCATGAAGTGTTTCAAAGTAAGTTTACTTCAGAAGCATAATTAATATGCTGAGAAATGCATAATTCAGACAGAGTAAGATTGCACAAAATTAGCATTCAAGCGCAGTGAGTAATGGAGAAGGGAAATGGAATATTGACCTTCATTTCAAAGGGAATGTTATATAAAAATGAGGAGGTCTTGCTTAAACTATACTATCCTGAGAAGGTTTATTAGTTTGACCCAGTATTTATTGATTTTTTAAATTTATTGTCACATGTACTGAAGTATAGTGAAAAGCTTTATTTAGGAGTAGTACAGGCAGGGTATACAGAACAAAAGATTTAGACTGAGGCATACAGGTAACATTGCACAGGGCATAGAAGAGAGATCAACATTAGCAAGATCAGCATTGCTTAAGGCTAGAGAGTCCTTTCAATAATCTAATAACTGCTGGGAAGGAACTGTCCCTGAACCTACTGGTGCATGTGTTGATGTGAGCATTATCAGATAAGCTCTGGTTTCATTGAATGGTAGGCTGGACTCCTTGGTTTCCCATTTCTTAAGACCTTAAGATCAAACATATAGAATAAGAGAGCAGTTGAGCCTTTTGTTGCCAGGGGTTGCTGGGTTTGTACATTTCAAAATGTGAAGAATAAATGATCATTGTGAAGTAATGCTAAAACCTTTACTTTTTCTTTAAACAAAGTAGAAGCTACTAGAGTGATTCTGAAAATCTGTAACCAAAACAGAAAAGCCTAGGAATATTTACGTAATTCAGGATTTGCAGATCAATAATTATCTGACTTAATTTCTTTCATTTGTTTTCCAGTTTCCAGTTCTTAGCGTAGCCTTTTGTGTTTTCATTTTTCAAATTTTGTATTCAGTGTACTGTTAAGAGTTATCACAGATTTTGTTTTTACTGCTTGTTTATTTCTGAAATACAATCAATGACTAGATGGCTGTTCGGAGAAACAACCTCATTTCATTTTATAGTCTGTTCTGCTATAATGCAGAAGTTGCGTTCTCGTGCAACCTCATGTAATAGAAATAACAAGGCAGATGGACTCTGCAGCTTATCTATGTCCGTCTGTAACCTGCAATATCCTTCCGCAGTGTCCACAACTTCACCGACCTTTTGTGTCACCCACAAATTTACTAACACATCCTTCTATGCCCTCATCCACGTCATTTATAAAAATGACAAACAGCAGTGGCCCCAAAACAAACCCAACTCCAGGATGAACATTTTCCATCAATCACCACCCTCTGTTGTCTTTCAGCAAGCCACTTTCTGATCCAAACTGCTAAATCCCCCTTAATCCCATGCCTGCGTATTTTGTGCAATAGCCTACTGTGGGGAACTTTAGCAAATGCTTTACTGAAGTCCAAATACACCACATCAATTGCTTTACCCTCATCGACCTATTTAGTCATCTTCTCAAAAAACTCCATAATGTTTGTGAGGCATGACCTATCTTTCACAAAACCGTGTTGACTATTCGTAATCAAATTATTCCTTTCTGGATGATTATAAATCCTATCTCTTATAATCCTTTTCAACACTTTTACCCACAACCAAAGTAAGGCTCACTGGTCTATATTTACCAGCGTTGTCTCTACTCCCCTTCTTGAACAAGGGGACATCATTTGCTAACCTCCAGTCTTCTGGCACTATTCCTGTAGACAATGATGACCTAAAGTTCAAAGCCAAAGGCTCTGAAATTTCTCCCCTGGCTCCCCAGAGAATCCTGGTATAAGTCCTGTCTTGATTTTCCTTTTCAAAATGCAGCACCTCACATTTATCTAAATTAATCTTCATTAACACTCCTTGGCCCATTGGCCCATCTGATCAAGATCCCGTTGTACTCTCAAGTATCATCTTTGCTGTCCACTGCACCTCCAATTTTGGTGTCATCTGCAAATTTACTAACCATACCTCCTACGTTTACATCCAAATCATTTATATGAATGACGAAAAGCAGTGGAACCAGCACTGATCCTTGTGGCACACTTCTGGTCACAGGCCTCTAGTCTGAAAAGCAAACCTCCACAGCCACCCTCTGTCTTCTACCTTCGAGCCAGTTCTGTGTCCAAAAGCTAGTTCTCCCTGTATTCCATATAATCTAACTTTACTAACTAGTCTACCATGAAGAATCTTGTTGAACGCTTTACTGAAGTCCATACAGGTCATGTCCACCACTCTGCCCTCATCTGTCCTCATTGTTACTTCTTCAATAAACTCAATCAAGTTAGTGAGAGATGATTTCCCATGCACAATGCAATATTCACTATCCCTAATCAGTCCTTGCCTATCCAAATACATGCAAATCCTGTTTCTCAGGATTCCCTCCAACAACTTGCCCACCACTGATTTCAGGCTCACTGATCTATAGTTCCCTGGTTTTTCCTCACCACCTTTCTTAAATAGTGGCATCACATAAGCTAATGTCCAGTCTTCCAGCACCTCATGGTTGACTGTCAATGATCCAAATATCTTAGCAAGGGGTTCAGCAATCACCTTTCGCGCTTCCCAGAGAGATCTAGCATACATCTGATCAGATCCTGGGGATTTATTCACCTTTACACGTTTTAAGACATCCAGCACCACTACCTCTATAATATGGCCATTTTCCAAGATTTCACTATCTATTTCCCTACACTCTGTATCTTCCATGAATGGACAGACACAGTGCAACGGGCCATAGAGATTAGACAGCGACAAACGGAAAATGAAAAAATGAGACGTGCAGAACAAAACTAGACAAACTCTCTCAAAATAGCAACAGAGACAACATGGAAGCATGGATAAAAATCTTATCAGACCGACCCTTAACAAACTGAAAAAGCCATCTTAAAGTAAGAGGATTAAATTACAACTTCTGGGATGTCGGCAAGAAAGATTTCTTAGCAGCATTAGAAACCATACTGAAAAACAATGAGCTCACAGAAGAAACCCAGCAAACCAGCTGACAGAAGTCACACCATCATTAAGCAGGGAAAAAGAAGGAAACACACTCCATACCCAAGAAAGGAAAGCACTAGAAAGTCTCAAAAAAGATAAAAGCATCATTATCCTACCTGCAGACAAAGGAAGCTTGACAGTCCTTTTAAACCGAACAGTCTACATTGAGAAAACAAAAGCACTGCTTGCAGATACTGACACTTAACAACAGGTGGCGATTGACCCGACCCCACAACTAGAGAACCAAATCACTGCCTCACTCAAAACACTTCAGAAATCTGGAGAATTAAACAAGTCAGGCTTCCACAAAATGAAACTAGATGGATCCAACACACTTCTACGGATACCAAATTTCACAAACCAGGGAGCCCCCTCAGACCCATAGTCTCGCTACCTGGAACACCAATGTACAGATTAGCTAAAGAACTACACCAAAGACTTAAAGACTTAGTAGAAGACTCATGCCACTCCATTTACTTGACCCAAGAATTCCTGAACACCATTAAATATACCAAGATAGAAGAGGATGAAATAATGGTCTCCTTTGATGTAACTGCCCTGTTCACATCCATCAACATCAACCTGGCCAGAGAAACACTGACTGCACTATTAGAAGAACCAACGACACATGCACCAAACACCACCAACTTCATCAGCAAGGACAACATTGTTAAGCTAGTAGACCTATGCCTTACCACGCATTTCACTTTAAATAACAAAGTCTACAGACGAACTAATGGGAACTCCGATATCTGGGTTCTGAGCAGAGGCAGTAATGCAGAGACTTGAACAAACAGCTCTGCCAACCATCTAACCAAACCTTTGGGTCTGCTCTGTGGATGACACCTTTGTCATCACTAGAGTGATAGAGTCATAGAGGTGTACAGCACGGAAACAGACCATTCAGTCCAACTTGTCCATGCTGACCAGATATCCCAACCCAATCTAGTCCCACTTGCCAGCACCTGGCCCATATCCCTCCAAACCCTTCCTATTCATCTAACCATCCAGATGCCTTTTAAATGTTCCAATTGTACTAGCCTCCACCACTTCCTCTGGCAGCTCATTCCATAGACATACCACCCTCTGCATGGAAAAGTTGCCCCTTAGGTCTCTTTTATATCTTTCCCCTCTCACCCTAAACCTATGCCCTCTAGTTCTGGATTCCCCGACCCCAGGGAAAAAACTTTGTCTATTTATCCTATCCCTGCTCCTCATGATTTTGTAACCTTCTATAAGGTCATCCCTTCACCTCTAACGCTTTAGGGAAAACAGCTCTAGCCTATTCAACTTCTCCCTATAGCTTAAATCCTCCAACCCTGACAGCATCCTTGTAAATCTTTTCTGAACCCTTTCAAGTTTCACAACATTCTTCCAATAGGAAGGAGACCAGAATTCCAACAGTGGCCTAACCAATGACCTGAACAGCTGCAACATGACCTCCCAACTCCTGTACTCAATGCTCTGACCAATAAAGGAATGCATGCCAAATGCCGCCTTCACTATCCTATCTCCCTGTGACTCTACTTTTAAGGAGCTATGAACCTGACACTCCAAGGTCTCTTTGTTCAGCAACACTCCCCAGGACCTTACCATTAAGTGTATAAGTCCTGCTAAGATTTGCTTTCCCAAAATGCAGCACTTCACATTTATCTAAATTAAACTCCATCTGCCACTTCTCAGCCCACTCGCCCATCTGGTCAAGATCCTATTGAAATCTGATGTAACCTTCTTCGCTGTTCACTACACCTTCAATTTTGGTGTCATCTGCAAATTTACTAACTATACCTTTTATACTCACCTCAAAATCATTTATATGAATGATGAAAAATAGAGGACCCAGCACCGATCGTTGTAGCACTCCACTGGTCACAGGCTTCCAGTCTCAAAGACAACCCTCCACCACCACCCTCTCTCTTCTACCTTTGAGCCAATTTTGTATCCAAATAGCTAGTTTTCCCTGTATTCAATGAGATCTAACCTTGCTAACTAGTCTCCCATGGGGAACCTTGTCGAATGCCTTACTGAAATCCATATAGATCACATCTACCGCTCTGCCCTCATCAGTCCTCTTTGTTACTTCTTCAAAAAACTCAATCAAGTTTGTGAGACATGATTTCCCTTGCACAAAGCCATGTTGACTATCCCTGATCAGTCCTTGCCTTCCCAAATATATGGATATCCTGTCCCTCAGGATTTCTTTCAACAACTTGCCCACCACTGGCGTCAAACAAAACAAATTAAAGGAAACCTTCAAGACCATTAATAATACCCTTACTGGCATAAACTTCACAAAAGAGGAAGAAAACAACAGCAAACTGCCATTCCTAAATGTCACAGTACAGCAAACAGCCAATGGGTAACTTCAAACCAACGTCTACAGGAAAATAACACATATGGACCAAATACTGAACTACAGAAGCAATCATCCTAACACCCACAAACGAAGCTGCATTAGAACATTATTTCAATGAGCTATCACACACTGCAGCTCAGAGGATCTACGAAGTGCAGAGGAAAATCACCTATACAGCATGTTCAAAAAGAACGGGTACCCAGTGAACACAGTCTGCCGATTTCTCAGCAACAAACCCAAACAAGCAGGCAAAACACGTCCAGAAAACCTAGCCACTCTGCCCTACATCAAAGACATCACGGAAATGACTGCCAGACTACTCAGACCGCTTGGTATCATGGTAGCCCACAAACCCATCAACACACTAAAACAGCAGCTAATGAACATGAAAGCCCCTATAACAGACAACAAGCAAAACTAATGGCATTTACAAAATACCTTGCAAGAACTGTAACAAACACTACATTGGACAAATAGGCAGAAAACTATCCACCAGGATACATGAACATCAACTAGACACAAAAATCCATGACCCACTCTCACTAGTATCTCTACATATAGATAAGGAAGGACACCACTTTGACTGGGACAATACATCCATCCTAGGACAAGCCAAACAGAAACACATGCAAGAATTCCTAGAAGCATGGCATTCCAACTTGAACTCTGTCAACAAACACATTGATCTGAATCCCATTTACCACCTCCAGAGGAAAAGAACAGCAAATGACATCACCAACCCAAGGACACCCAAACACCCAAATAAAAATGGGCCATACCGCCAGTGCTTCACCAGAGGCTTACTGATGATGTTACCTCGTATGGAGATGAAATGTCTGAAAACGAACCTTCCAGCTCAGCGAGCAAACTTAAATCCACAACCAAACTATACTAATCCCATTTACCTGCCCTTGGTCCATAGTCTACTATGGCCTGACATTTTAAGTGCCTGTCCAGGTACTACTAAAACGTTGAAAGAGTACATGCCTCCATCACCATGTTGAAAATGTGTACAAGGTATAAGTAGGCAGGGAAAGTGTTAACTTCTGAGTTTTGTGAAACAAGAGGTTCAGCTGAGCATGACTCAAGAACAACGTGGAAAAGCATTCATAATGTAGGGCCATTTAACGAAATGAGGTTGCTTTCAGTATGTAAGGTCAGTTTAACAAGGTGAAAAGTATTCATTATGTGACACCAGTTATTCATTGTGTAACAGCATATGGCTTAAGCTTTACTGTTGATGCTCGCTGATGGTAAGTCACCCAGTTAATATGTATGTTGCCTTATCTGGATGCTCCTCCCTGTAAAATGACTGCTTTTCCAGAGAAGACCATGAACTCATGTCTCTGTGCACATGGGCAATTGTTCACTTTCCCTTGGTATAAATGTGAAGGAGGTAAAACTATTGTCTCTGAGCGTTTTGCTTCGACTAACGGGAGGGAAATGGGATGCAATATTGGCATAGTCAGCAGGATCCAAACAGATAGTTACGATCGGACAGTGTCAGCGTCCGCCTGAAAAATTGTTGTCTCGACACGGATGGGCTCACAAGGTAAGATGTTAAACTTTGGGTCCCTTTCGATATTCCTGTGTGCCCTCATTCAATCGTTCTCTGTTCTCCGGATTCCCCGAACGGTAATTAGTTCAGTTGGGAGACAGAGTTTCACGAGTGTGTTGGCAGTCAGAGATTAGAGTCCTTTGCACTGCATTGGGGGGAGGTGCGTTTGATTGAGATTTGAGTCCTCTGCATGATATTGTGGTTCAAATCCCCTGGGGTGGGTTTGCTTGAAGTTAGAGTCCTCTGTGTGGTACTGAGGTTCAAGTCTACTGGGTGGGTTGATTTGAGGTTCAAGTCCTCCGCACTGTGCTGAGGTTTGAGCTTTCTATGTTTTAGCGAGGTTCGAGCTCTCTGTTTTATTGGGGTTTGGGCTCTCTACATTTAAGGGAGGTTCGAACCCCGGTGTGGCGCAAAATGAGAAGGGCTAAACTCCCCCTAGTGTCGAAATTTGAGGCTCTTTGAGTCTTTTGACTGGGGGAACAGTGTGGCTTGGTTTGCGGCGCCATGTGCTCTGCTGTGAGGGCTTTCTCTTTTAGAAGTATAATTACAGTGAGAGGATGCAAAACAAAAGAGAAAACGCTGAAATTAAGGCTGTACTAATACTTGGGTTGAAAAGGGAAAGTTTCAGTATAAATTGTGCCATGCTGTGAGTGTTTGATGTTTAAAAATTTTGGTTTGTTAAGATAATGGTTTGGAAAATCCTTTTAAGTAACTGTTTTCCCTTGTTTGAAACAGGATCTCAATTCAATATATTTTGTGAGCTATGTAATGGCGCAGAGTTTGTTTTCACATTGAAATTATACAACATTATGTCCTTTTTAAAATTATTGAACTTGTAAACTTAAAACAAATTGAGTGCTTTGAACCCCTGTTTTGTTTCAAATTTTACAATGCGTGTTTTAAAAGAAAGCAGTTGGGTCAGTGGTCATGCTTTAGCCAGATGGCAGTATTGTATTAAAATATCTTTGTTGCTGTGTTTTTAATGCAGAGTGTTCACAAACAGAAGAGTGCATCTGATGTTACATTAAGATTTTCGAGGCAATATCAGGACTTGAGGCTGCACTGCTTAAATTCTGTTCTTTATTGTTAAGACTTCAATGGCCCCCTTCATACCGCAAATTCAAAAAAAAAGTTGATCTCTACCAAAATTGCCATCGCAATTTTGACTGTTTTATTTGTGAAATTTCAGTTGGAAAACATATTTTAAAATATTCAGCATTTGTTTCCCATGAATATTTTGAGATTTAAATCTGAATTGAAACTGTCTCTTCAGTTGCTAAAACACTGGAAGCATTTTGTTGTTTTCTTGCTGTTCCAGACTTTTGAGATACTTTTCCTGACCGCTTTCACATTAGCCATATATCAATTTGTTAAAGGAAAATAATTTTTGATCCTATCTGATAATATCAAAATGTGCCTTCCCACTTAGCTGAATGGGGTACCCGAGGGTTTGATTTTAGGACCATTGATTGTTGTGTATAATTGGCTGAATTGTTTAGACAATACAATTTAGAAGTTTATGGATTGTATAAAACTTGATAATGTCATAAATAGTGAACAGAATAACAGACTTAAAGAATTTAAAGAATGTTGAAATAGGCAGACATAATTTAGTGTAGTTAAATGTGTGGATGTCTTCATGCTGATAACCACTTTTGGAAAGGAAGGAATGAGAGAGGAAATGCAAAGATACATTCAGCAGCTAACATCGTCTCCAGAGATTCTCCATTCACAGGTAAAGCACACCTTTGGACCACCACCCACCCCTCCACAACCTGATCAAACAGATTCAATCAGCTCCCCATCATGAGCACCAAGAATGAAGAAGCTCGCAACAGTGAAGAGGAGTTTGGTACTCTTTTTGTCAGTGGCTTTCCTATGGACATTAAACCATGTGAGCTTCACCTTCTCTTTCAATCGTTTAAGGGATATGATGGTTCATTGATCAAGCTAACATCACAACAGCCAGTTGGCTTTGTTACCTTTAACAGCAGAGTGGGAGCAGAAGCAGCAAAGAATGCTGCGTTTGCCTGGCCTGCAGCTGCAGTTGCTGCACCGCATGCTCAGATGCGCTGGTATCCTCCATCTGAAACATCTCTGCAAGGATGGAAGTCTCGCCAGTTTTGTGAAGCATTTAACTGCCCTTATCCAAGAAATCCGATTTCTCCGTCGAGTGGTGTGCAAGGACAGACTGAATTTTGTTCTCAGGTTGGACTTTACTGAAGGAGACTTTGGAGAAGTGGCTCATTTCCACTTGACTTGGAGGGGATGGGGTGGTCACAAAGGACTGTGGATTTAAGAACTTTACTGGTGAATTTTTTCCACATGGGAGGATTCTTCAAATTCTATTTACTGTAATGGATTATTAATTTTTATTATAATCATTGTATGCTGTGTGTCAATAATCTGTTTAAATACTGGCTGTCACAGTCTTATGAAAGCTGATAGTGTCAATGGTTATCATGAAATGATATAAGGAGGGGATGAGTATAAGCAGGCAGGGAAAGAGTTAAGTTCTAAGTTTTGTGAAATGAGGTTCTGCTGAGCATGACTCTGGTCAGATAGAACTTGCAGTTAACAATGAGGTGCTGGAGGTGAGTGTAACGGGTTAACAAAGTGGAAAAGCATTCATTATGTAGGGCCATTTAACAAAATGAGGTTGCTTTCAGCATGTAAGGTCAGTTTAACAAGGTGAAATGTATTCATCATGTGAAGCCATTTAATCAGGGAACAGGGTTTGATTCCAGCCTTCTGTGACTGTTTATGTGGCATTTGCATGCTCTTCCAATGTTTACATAGGTTTTCGTTGGGTCTCTATTTCCTCCCATAGACCGAACATGTACACACTAAGTGGGTTGGCCAAGCTAAGTTGCTCCATTCTGTCCAGGGATGTGCTCCATTCTGTCCAGGGATGTTTTAGACATAGTAAATGGAGGGTTATGGGATGAGGGTGGACATGTTCTGGTTGGGAGGGTCAGTGTAGACTTGATGGGCCGAATGCACTGCAGGGATTCTATGTAATATTGGGATACTGAATGAAATGATTGAAATTTAGGCATGCAGGCACCCCAACATGACCAAATGTCAACTCCTACTCCTCGAATGCTGCCTGACCTGCTGTGCTTTTCCAGTGCCACTCTAATGTAGATTCTGATTTCCAGCATCTGCAGTTCTCACCTTTGCCAAATGTCATCTCCCCTTTACCATATATTTTTTGAAATGAGCCTTTAATTGCAAGACTTTAAATGAAATGTTTGACAAAGACATGATCATTTATGTCATTAACTGAAACTGAATTTTGACAAGATAATGGTTGATTGATAATTTTTAACTGATTTTGCAGGATTTGGAAATTGTTTATTCTTATCTTCATGGAATGGAAGCCTTGTCCAACTTGAGGGAACACCAGTTGAGGTAAGAGTGAACCTATTAGAGAATGTTGAATATGAAACTATTTCAACCATTTTAATGTGGTTTTTACCTGTTTTTACTAATTTTTTTATAAATACAAATCAGTGATCTTTTAAAGATAATTATACAATATTTGAACATTAACAAGATGTTATTCTTTTCAAACCAATTCATTTTTACATGCTTTTAACATTTTGTGTGTGGTTCCTGATTTAGTAATGTCTCACAGTAGAAAATTCAGTTTTCAAAATGCATTTACTTGTTTGTAAATTTGTTATTGATTATTGTTTGAACTGAGTCAGCTTTTGAGAGCTGAAATTTATTCAAAGGCAGGTTTTAACTTGAAATATGTAAAAGGTGATACATGTCGTGTGGAATGAATGTACCAATAAGTATTGTTCTGCTAATAGCATAGCAATTCAAAAAACAAGTTCCAAGTACTTATTCCTCGAAATATTTTGGATGAAATCTCATCTATTTTATTGTACTTCAGATACCAAGTTCAAATATCTCTTTCTTGATTAATAAAGTCCATTTGTGTTGGAGCTTCGTAGAGATATGAGGTTTGGTCACCGAGAAGTATGGTTAAAGCTCAGTTTTCATTGGATTCGTTGTACTCAAAACAAAACAATGCATATCAATAAGATGAATGGCTTATTTTATTGTTGATGTTAGTTGAGTGTTGAACGTAGGCCAGAACAGGGTGGAAAATCTCTGACCTTCAGGAATGTGCCACTTGAAATGATTTGAGCACCTTATCCATATGGTGGCACCCCTGCAGTGTAAGACACCTCCTATGTGGCTCTGAAGAGTCGGCTGGATTTATTTACCAAATCTTGAAGTGGAGCTTGAATCCAGTTTTCTGACTGAGAAGCAAAGTTCTGCTACTGACCAAGTTGACTCCACAATCATCACCCTTGTGAAATGAATAATTCAAGCTAAAAACAACAGTCAAATAAGTAACTAAAATGGTGAAAAGCCTGCACAGGGAAATTAAGAAAGTCGGGGCGAAGATGCATTTGGTCTGAAATAAAGAGAAAAGATGGGAGATATAAAGACTTGGAAACAATCATCAGCACCTAAAAGACTGAGAGAGATGACTGTGCTTGAAGCAGCTTCATTAAAGAGGGATAGATCTGTTTGAGAAGAGTAGTGACAGTGGGAGTTACAAATTTGGCAACAAACAATCCCTTTTAACTTGCATGTGCCTGTCAGAGATGATGTGAGAAGTCGCAAGAAATTGAGTAGACGATTGGTGGGTATTTCTTTTGCGAATCTTCTGATTGGTCAAGTGGTTTAAATCAAGATATGTCATTGCAGTTAAGAGTGAAGTTAGGAACTTTTAAAAATTACTTTTAAAGTTCAAATTAATTAATTAATTCAAGATATTGGAGATGGCTGGACAGGTGATGTGCAAAGTGCAACAATTTGGCAATTTAACGAACCTTGGCTCAGAATTTGTGAACTGGAGTCCAAGCTCCAGATACTGTGGTGCACCAGGGAGGGAAATTTATCTGCGCAGTGCTTCAGGAGACCGTCATGTCCTTCAATTAAATTACATCAGATGTGGTCCGTGGTCAGGGACAGGAGCATATGATTGCAACTGAGGCAGGTATGGGGATGGAGAATTTAGCTTTGGAGGAGCCAATGTCTTTGTGCAGTAGGCATGACATCCTTGCTACCATCTGGATGAGGACAAAGACTGAAAGGCCAGATGAGTTAAATAACTGCAGAATAATGGCCTAAAGCGACATTCAAGTAGGGACATAAAGGATTAAAAATTAATTAGTCAATTCTCTATCCATGCCAATATAGTACCTCCAGCACCATAGGGTTGTCTCTTATTAAGTAGCCTAACATGTAGAAACTTATCAACTGCCGCCTTAAAATCCAAGTACATCCATTACTTCCCCTTTATGTATCCTACTTGTTACCTCTTTAAAGCATTCTTATAAATTCGTCAGGTATGATTTTCCCCTTGATGAAGCCATGCTGACTCTTGTTGGTCATATTATGTATTTCGAACTGCTTTGCTATTACATCCTTTATAACAGACTCCAACATTTTCCCAATAACAGATGCTCAGCTGACTGGTTTATAGTTACTTTTAATTTAGTCCTTCCTTTTTAAATAAATGTGTTATGTTGGCAGTTATGCAATCCTCTGAAACTTTAAGGGTTCTTGAAAAATTGCTGCCAGTACACAAGTGGCAAGTAACATTCTCACCATGCAAATGACCATTACCAATAAGAGACAATCTAACCACTACCCCTTGACATTCAAGGAGTTACCATCATTGAATCCCCCACTATGAACATCCTGGGGGTTATCATTGACCAGACAATCATTGGACTGGCCATGTAAACATAGTGGCTACAAGAGCAGGTCAGAGGCTAGAAATACTGTGACAAGTAATTCACCTCCTGACTCCCTAAAGCCTGCCTACCATCTACAAGGCAGAAATTAGGACTGTGAATGAATAACCCCACTTGCCTTGGTGGGTGCAGCTCTAAAAACACTCAAGAAGCTTGACAGCATCCAGGACAAAGCAGCCTGCTTCATTTGCACTGCATCCACTCCCTCTACTACTGACACTCAGTAACAGCAGTGTGTACCATCTACAATATGCACTGCAGAAATTCACCAAAGATCCTCAGACAGCACTTTCCACACCCATGACTACTTCAGTCTAGAAGAACAAGGGCAGCAGACACATGGGAACACCACGACTTTCAAATTCCCCTACAAGCTGCTCGCATTTCAGACCTGGAAATGTATTGTTGCTCCTTCACTGTCACTGGATCAAAATCTTGGAATTGTCTCCATAATGGCATTGTGGATCAACCCATAGCAGGTGGACTGTAGCAGTTCAGAAGGCAGCTTAGCACCATCATATGGGCAACTAGGGACGGGCAGTAAATGTTGGCTCGTTAACCAGCGATGCTTACATCCGACAAATGAATTTTTAAAAATCCACAATTTCTAACTACTTCCTTTAATATCCTAGAATGCAGCTTTCAGATAAGGAAAATATTGATCTTCAGCCCCATTAGTTTCCCTAGGACATTTTCTCTAGTAATATTATTGTATTTATTTCCTTTCCGCCCTTTGCCCCTTGATTGCGTAATACTTTTGGAATGCTTTTTGTGTCTTCTAACATGAAGACTGATGCAAAGTATTTATTCAACTCCTGCGCCATTTCCTGGTTCCTCTTTATTACTTCTCCAGCCTCATTCTCAACAGTTACTTTGGCTTTTTTTTCATATATTTAGTAAGCTCTTGATGTCTGTCTTGATATTACTTGCAGGTTTACCCTCAAAAGTTTATCATTTCTGTATGTATTTACTTTTTTTGACTATCTTTTGTTGGTTTTTAAACCTTTTGCAATCCTGGCTTACCACGAATTTTTGCCACGTCGTATGTTTCTTTTGTTCAATTTGATGCTATCATTAACCTCCCTGTTAATCAAGGCTGGCTCCTTCCTAGAATCTTACTTCCTCACTGGAATAGATTTTTGCTGTGGGTCATTGTTCCTCTTTACTGCTAAACTCCTTTCCCAGTCCACTCCAATAAGTTCAACCCTCATTCTTTTGTAATTGCCCTTTATTTAAGCTAGCATATTGTTTTTTGCCCGAATTCCTCCACCTCAAACTGAATGCTAACTTCTACCATGTTATGGTCACTGTTTCCTTAGGTATTCTTTACTCTGATGTCATGTATCAAACCTGCCTCATTGCACGTCACTAGATCCAAAATAGCCTGATCCCTGGTTGGATCCACAACCACAATTCCATATACAGTCCCATATACTCTATAAATTCTTCTTCGTGGCTACCTCTGCCAATCTGACTATCCCTATATGCATGAGTAAAGCTATGATTAATTGCCTTTATTGCATGTCCTTATTAACTCCTGCTTGATTCTGTTATTTCATATGTTCATCTCTGCCCTAGTTGGAGCTGTCACAGAACAAACAAAACTGGCCCCAAGTTCAGTGAGATATCCTAAACAACCCTGCAGTCTGTCCAGCGAAGAAAAGAGGTCCCTTCCCCAAGCATGGTATTAGGAAACCCTCTATCAGATCTAGATGGCCTGGAAAAATGTTGAGGTCTAGTATCTTCTACAAAAGTAACGAGATCTACAGCAGGTCAAAGATGAGCAATCTCTTGCATTTTGCAAGGATAAGTGCTGTATCTTACATTCATAAAATTATCACAGTCCAGTTGTGCTTCTGTATAGACATTGTTAAAAAGGCCTGCAAGCCTCAGCATCACACATCTGATGTGCACTAAATAGTTGACAGCCAACTTGTACTGTCAGTATTCTAAAACTTTCCTGGCATTGCATGTCATAATTGCTCACTGGAGAGGGCTCACCATCATGCATGTCTGTGAATGCTCAAAGTATACATGTACTGTTCCCATCACAATCATTCATTCTGTCTGACATTGCAGGACAAGCTCACCACAGCTGGAGGGAGGGATTTTAGACAGGTGGAGGCATGTCAGATATCCAAATCCTCACACCTACAAGCAACAGACATCTGTCTGGTGAGGATTGTGACTGGTCCTGCACCGATTGAGAGATAGCAATGTCAGGAGAAGCATATGAAGAACAACGTCTACAGATTTCAGAAGAACTGTATACAATCTCTCACAAACCCTTATGTAGAAATATGCATATTCAATGAATTGTTTTCTTCTACAGGTAGTAGGTGCATATCACACAGTGAGCACAAGAAGCTGCAGGCTTCCTCACCAGTGCATCTTTTAGGATGATGTTTCAGAAGCTTCAGTGAATACAATATCATAATGTTCACCTGCATCCTCCAACACCATAAATGAGATTGAGTCATAGAGTTGTACAGCATGGAAACAGGCCCTTCGGTCCATCCTGTCCATGCCAACCAGGTATCCCAACCCAATCTAGTCCCACCTGCCAGCACCGGCCCATATCCCTCCAAACCCTTCCTATTCATATACCCATCCAAATGCCTCTTAAATGTTGCAATTGTACCAGCCTCCACCACATCCTCTGGCAGCTCATTCCATACACTTACCACCCTCTGCATGAAAACATTGTCCCTTAGGTCTCTTTTATATCTTTCCCCTCTCACCCTAAACCTATGACCTCTAGTTCTGGACTCCCCCCACCCCAGGGAAAAGACTTTGTCTATTTATCCTATCCATGCCCCTCATAATTTTGTAAACCTCTATAAGGGCACTCCTCAGCCTCCGACGCTCCAGGGAAAACAGCCCCAGCCTGTTCAGCCTCTTCTTGCAGCTCAAATCCTCCACCCCTGGCAACATCCTTGTAAATCTTTTCTGAACCCTTTCAAGTTTCATAACATTTTTCCGATAGGAAGGAGTCCAGAATTGCACGCAATATTCCAAAAGTGGCCTAACCAATGTCCTGTACAGCCGCAACATGACCTCCCAACTCCTGTACTCAATACTCTGACCAATAAAGGAAAGCATACCAAACGCCTTCTTCACTATCCTACCTACCTGTGACTCCACTTTCAAGAAGCTATAGACCTGCACTCCAAGGTCTCTTTGTTCACCAGCACACCCTAGGACCCTACCATTAAGTGTATAAGTACTGCTAAGATTTGCTTTCCCAAAATGCAGCACCTCGCATTTATCTGAATTAAACTCCATCTGCCACTTCTCAGCCCATTGGCCCATCTGGTCCAGATCCTGTTGTAATCTGAGGTAACCCTCTTCGCTGTCCACTACACCTCCAATTTTGGTGTCATCTGCAAACTTACTAACTGTACCTCTTATGCTCGCATCCAAATCATTTATGTAAATGACAAAGTAGAGGGCCCAGCACAGATCCTTGTGGCACTCCACTGGTCACAGGCCTCCAGTCTGAAAGCAACCCTCCACCACCACCCTCTGTCTTCTACCTTTGAGCCAGTTCTGTATCCAAATGGCTAGTTCTCCCTGTATTCCATGAGATCTAACCTTGCTAATCAGTCTCCCATGGGGAACCTTGTGGATCGCCTTACTGAAGTTGATATAGATCACATCTACTGCTCTGCCCTCATCAGTCTTCTATGTTACCTATTCAAAAAACTCAATCAAGTTTGTGAGACATGATTTCCCATGCACCTGAGGACTCAATCTGGTGAGCACATTGCTGGTACAGACCTGCTGCAGTGGAGGTCTCTTGACACTGAAAACTGATGAATTCTATCCAGAAGATGTACCTCTACATTTTGTAATAAGGCGACATGGTCAACCTGCAGAGACCGTCACTGGGCATGAGGCAGTGATACAGGAGTCTCTGAAAAATAGGAACCGGAGCAGGCTGTTCAGCTCCTAGAGCCTATCCCACCATTCTAGATCATAGCTGATCACCATGTCAATGCCATGTGTGTGCACTGTCCACATAAACCTTGATGTCATTCGTTACTAGAAATCTATCAATCCACGCCTTGAACTTAATAATGGTCTGAGTTTCCATAGCAATCTGGGATAGAGAATTCTATGGATTCACCACCCCGCCATTGAGAAAGTTCTTCCTCATGTCAGTCCTAAATGCCTTTCCTTTTATTCAGAGAGTGTATCCCATGGTCTAGACTCCACAAGTGGGGAAACATCCTTTCTGCATTTACACTGTAAAAGAGAATGTATAAGTTTGTTTCAGATTGATAGTCTTCTAATCTCAGGAACCCCATTGTCCAACCTATATTTAGACTAGAATCATAGAATTATTTTATCCTGTAGTCCTACAAATCATCCCTATTTGAATAATTATCCAAGTTTTGAAGAACTCAGTTTATTCTTGTGATGATGATATTATAATATGGGCTTCTAATCTTTAAAATGTCATCAACTTGATGAGTTTTTGCATTTGGCATTAAGAGAAAACAAATTGAAAATGAACTGAGACACTTGAAAATGGCTGCCAAAGTCACTTGATCTGAACATAATAAAAATTTTATGAATATACAAAGGACTGTCTAATGTCTTGGACTGATTACCACATCTGTAAAGGTTAGCTGAGGGGTAATTACCTCGAATTTAAAATTCACCTCCTGGAATTTAAAATTCACCATTTAAATTGTAATGCTCACAATGAGACCTTCAACTATATTGACATGGGAATAAGATTTCTTATTGCTGGAACAAGAGCTTAATTGATTAGATTCCCTACAGTATGGAAACAGGCCCTTCGGCCCAACAAGTCCACACTGACCCTCCGTAGAGCAGCCCACCCAGACCCATTCCCCGATCCTATATTTACCCCTAAATAATACTCGTAACACTATGGGCAATTTAGCATGGCCACTTCACCTGACCTGCAGATCTTTGGATTGTGGGAGGAAACTGGAGCAACTGGACGAAACCCACGCAGACATGGGCTGAATGTGAAAACTCCACACAGATAGTTGCCTGAGGCAGAAATCGAACCAACCCGGGTCCCTGGCACTATGAGGCAGCAGTGCTAACCACTGAGCCACTGTGCTGCCCTAATATGAAACCTGTTCTTCACATAAGAGTACTTATGGTCCCCATTATCAGCTTTTCTGCTTCCCTGGCCTGCCATCATCCATCCCTCTGCCTAACCGTCTTTTTCTCCTTCTGGGCTCTGTCTGTACCCATCTTTTTAGTTTTCCTACTCTTACTCTACTTTTTCTCCACAGATGTGGCCAGACATGCTGAGTTTCTCCAGCAATTTTACTTTTTGCCTTAAATCAAATGATTAACCCTGCCCTCAACCTACATTAAAGGTCTAGCAAAACACTTTTTGTAGAAATGGAATGTCCCCATTATGAGCCAACAGCCAGCTTTTCCCTCATTAAAACCCACCACTGTGTTAGGAAAGCATTAAAAGTCCAAAATACTGAACATTGACACAATGCTATCATAGATAGATACATCCATCAAAGATCCTCTTGGAAATACGTGCTGGAGCTAAAGACGTTCCAAAGCATTTTGGTAGATAATTGAAGATAAGCTGCCGTGTCTCCCATTTTTTCCCACTGGACTGAACAATTTGACATCCAGTTCTCATAGAACCGCTATAGGGAAAAGTAAAAAAACCAACAGAATTTTCAACAACTGTTCATTCGCTTCGATTGACTATCTCCAAGAAACCAGCTAATCAAGTTGACTTTGGATTCAAGTCTTGTGCCTCAAAAATCATCTTTGACTTGGACACTATTAGTACCTATGTTTGTGGGCCCAAGTGAATGCACAGAAGCTGTTGCTTGATGTTACCTTTCTTTAAAATTATTTCCCTTGGATTTGACAGTTAATAAATTTCCTCTTTTTCTTCACTTGTGAAAACCTGTTGATTGATTCACTTTTATTCACAACAAAAATAGCAAACTCTATTTTTAATTAGAGAAGGAGGATAACCGCATGCAAAACAATTAACTTTTGTTGTTACCAATTGAGAAGGCTAAACAAAGGGGATCTGGTTTTACACTACCTTACTTGATCACAGCAATCTGCCTTCTGCATGCTCTTGGGTCATGAATTTCAGATCCTAAACATACACTAATAGAGTCATAGCTGTACAGCACGGAAACAGACTCTTTGGCCCAGCTCGTCCATGCTGACCAAGTATCCTAAACTGAACTAGTCCCATTTGCCTGTGATTAGTCCATATCTCTCTCAAACTTACCTGATGTTATAATTGTACTCGCCTCTACCACTTCCTCTGGCAGCTCGTTCCATATATGCTGTCCTCTGTGAAGAAGTTACCCCATAGGGCCCTTTTAATTCTTTCCCCTCTCGCCTTTAACCTATGTCGTTTAGTTTTGAACTACCCTAACCTGGGAAAAGAATCTGGCTATTTGCCTTATCTATGTCCCTAATGATTTTATAAGCCTTTGAGGTCACCTCTCAACCTCCTATGCTCTAGGGAAAAAAAGCCCCAGCTTATCCAGCCTCTCCTTATAACTCGAACCCTTCAATATCTGTAATATCCCATCTTACCTTCCATCTCCATTTTCTCATATCTAGTCACTGCAACAACTGTATAACTTAGCCAATCATCTCAGATGAGGTGTTGCTTGTCTATGCTGTTGGATTTTTTTTTGTTTATTTCCAGTAGTGATAACTTTAATTCTAGGCTTTTCTAATATGGCAAAAGTGAGGACTGCAGATGCTGGAGATTAGAGTCAAGAATAGAGTGGTGCTGGAAAAGCACTGCAGTTCAGGTAGCATCGGAGGAGCAGGAAAATCGACATTTCGGGCAGAAACCCTTCATCAGGAATGAGAACTGAATCAGTTTTCCTGCTCCTTGGATGCTACCTGATCTGCTGTGCATTTCCAGCATCACTCTATTCTTTTCTTCTAATATGTCCATATTATTAATCATTTTTATTTGGTTTGGCTTTTCTAATTAATTTCACCAATTTATTTATCTGTACGTTCACTCTTCTGTCTTTTCATTGATTTAAACAAATGACCTTTCTTTCCATTCAAAGATAAAATTTAAATGGTCTTTTCGTAGATGCGGATTAATTTGCCATGCATTTTCACTCAAAATGAAATATTATTTTCTTGTTGGGAAATTATAATTTTGGTTTTTAAGTAATGGAAATTGAATTTGTTTGAAAGTTTTATCCTCTTAAAAGCTAATGTTTGAGTGTGACTGAAAATATATTTTTATATTTCAGATTAATGTGTGAAACTGTCAGATATGAACGACATGAAGCAAATGAAGTTCTATACTAGTAAGTCTATCCATTTATTTTCAGACATGTTTGTAAGTGAGCAGGATTTATAACTGATGTATTTTAATTTGACAATCTTGCTTATGAAAACATTAAAAAAGCTTTATGCTATCTACTTTGTCATCAGTATAATCTTATATCTAAGAGAGTTCGGTTGGGTGCAAGAAACGCTATAAACGTCAATTATGCTGAAAGAATCTTCAAAATATAGCAGTATAGTATAAATATATGTAGTTCTCCAGACCTTATCTTTGAATAATTTTTTTCATTGATGTTTATATCTCAGATGTGACCTTCTTTTTCAATCTGTTGTAATAGTCAACTGTTTTTGATTGCCCAGTTTTAATTGCTCACTTTAAGAGATGCATCTGTTTATTTTGTGTGGGGCATCTGAGAGGATTACAGGTACTTGACGTTTGTGGAGGATTGGAGTGTGTGAAGAACATGCAGCTTCTAGGGATTTTGCAATGGCAGCAATAGTGCTGTGCGGTTTGGTTGGAAAACAAACCCTAGCAAAGTTATCGTGGCTGGAGGGAATATTTCCATGAAGAATGAAATTGATGGGCGAGTTGAGAATAGCAAGAATGCAAAGCAAATGGCATGGAAGAGATGTGGGTTGGGTAGGGTTGCTGAATTAGATATATGACAAAATAGTATGAATATACGTTGGGTGCGTTTCCACATAACTGATTTCCCTCAATCCTGGTCTCTTGTTTGTAAGTCTCCTCTAAGCCCTCTCCAAGCCCATTAAATTCAAAAATTTCAAAACTTCTGTGCTCAGATATGGCATAGTTAAGGTCTCATTCGTGATAATAATCACTTTCTTGCTTTTGTACTCTGTGCCTTGGATTATAAATCCAAGCATCTTGTATGCTACTTTTTAAGCAGGTTTACCATCGTGTCCTGCCACCTTTTAAATTTGTTTATTTGTTGAAAAAGATATCCTCGCCCATTCTTTATTTGTTGAATGTACTGGTGTATTGATATTGAAACATCACAGAAGCGCTTCACAGGAGGCTCCCAAGCACTGAGGATGTCACCTAGACAGGGGACGAAACGTCTGCAACACAAATTCCCAGCTCGGCGAACAGAACCACAATAAAAGTTAGAATGCATGATTTGAGAGTAGGAATAAATAAGCCTTGATTTGATTTTAGACAACATTGTTAAGACTGCACCTGGTATCTTAGTGTGCAGTTGTTATCCCATTACCTAAGGAAAGATATAATTGCCAGAGAGGGACCACAGCTGAGTTTTGGTGGATGGATTCCTGAGCGGTGGAATTATCCTATGAGGAAAGATTGAAGCTACTGGGCCTATGTTCTCTGGGATTGAAAAGAATGAGAGGTGATCTTGTAGAAATTTTAAAAATTCTTCAGTTGATGCAGAAAGGTATTGGGGTGGCATGGGGGCTTAGCAATTAGCACTGCTGCCTCACAGGGACCTGGGGTTGGTTTCAGCCTTGGTTGACTGTGTGGAGTTTCCACATTCTCTCCACATCTGCATGGGTTACCTCCGGGTGCTTCAGAGTCCTCCCACGTCTAGAGATGTGCAGGTTAGATGGATTGGTGATGCTAAATTGTCCTGTAGTGTCCATAAATATGTAAGTTCAGTGAATCAGCCATGATAAATGTGGGGTTGCAAGGATATATTGGGTAGCTGCATTTGGGTGGGATGCTCTTCAAAGAGCAACTGAAGTGAGGAGGAATGTCTTCACTGAGAGGGAGGTGAATCTTTGGAATTCTCTCTCCTAGAGGCTGTGGAAACATGTTAAAACATGGATTGATGTATTTCTAATTAATAATGACATCAGGGATATATGGATAGCATGGGAAAATGGCTTTCAGATGGATGATCAGCCATGATAGAGAATTGTGGAGCAGGCTTGCAGGTCTGAATGTCCTACTCCTATATTGCAAAGAAAATTTAGTTGTACAGAACTTGAGTGTTGCTGAAAGAAGACATATTTTATAGAGTCATAGAGATGTACAGCATGGAAACAGACCCTTTGGTCCAACTCGTCCATTCTGACCAGCTATTGGAATTAATCTAGTCCCATTTATCAATACTTGGCTCATATCCATCTAAACCCTTCCTATTTATATACCCATCCAGATGCTTTTTAAACATTGTAATTGTATGAGCCTCCTGTTGCAGTTCTTTTGTCTTGCACTCATCAGGACAATCGTAATTAAATATCAATATAAACGGAAAAATCATTTATCTCTTGAGAGTGCTGATTGGTGGGGGAAGGTTCAGGTGAGAGTAGCGGGTGGGGTTGAGGGGAGGTGGGGGTGAGAACCTGATTGTGGAGACCAGAGAAAAGGAAGCAAAAATGGGAATGAAAAGTAGAAAGCAGTAATGGAAGGCAGAGTAGGACCTCATCTGATATGGCTGTAGCATATTCAAAGACGTCTTTTTGACCTTTTTAAACACCAGTCTAAATATACTCTTATCTGAATGCCTGCAATGGTTGACTTTGTAATAAGGTATCCAAATTAACAGCACAAATTGTTGAAAACGGGGACAAAATTTGGCTGCAATAGATTAAGTAACTTCATTAAAAGGCATTATAGTGGACAGTTAATATTTAAGCAACAAATGTGAGCATTGCAATCATTAAACATTGCTTTCAGACAAATGAACACAACAAAAAAAGTAGTCTAACTATATGGTTAATAACAGAAATTAAGAATAGTTTTAAATCCAAAGAAGAGTCATATAAAGTTGCTCAAAGAAGTAGCAAGCCTGGGATCAATGTAGAACTTAGCAAAGGAGAACCAAGAGATTGATTTAAGAGGGGAAAAGTAGAGTATGAGAGTAAACTTACCAGGGTCATAAAAGTGGACTGAATTAACTTCTATTGTGTGCAAAAGTAAAAAAGATGAGTGAAGACAAATGAAGGCCCCTTACAGTCTGGAACAAGAAAATTGCGAATGAAGAACAGTAAACTATACTTTAGGTTTGCCTTCAAAGAAAAAATTGGGAATAATTTCCTAGAAATTCTCTCTTGAGAAGAAGGAGTCAATTAGATTAATATTAGTGCTAGAATAAATAATGGCATTGAAAACTAATAAATCCTTAGAACTTGGTAATATACATTCTAGGGTACTGAAGGAGGTGGCCATAGTTGTCATCTTCCAAAGTTCTGTAGATTCTAGAACTGGAGAGTCGTAAATGTAACCCATTTTTTTCCAAAGTGGAGGCAGGGAAAAATGGGGAATGAACAAAGCAATTAACCTAACATTAGTTTTAGGGTAAATGGTGGAGTCTTTTATAAAGAATGGAATAACAGGATGCTTAGAAAATATCAGTGGCATTGTACAATGTCAATATGGATTTATGAAAGGGAAATCATATTGAAAAACCTTCTGAAGATTTTTGAGGCTGCATCTAGTAGAGTAAATGAGGGAGAACTAGACATGTGGTTAATTCCTGATGAAGGGCTCCGGCCCAAACCGTCGATTCTCCTGCTCCTCGGATGCTGACTGACCTGCTGTGCTTTTCCAGCAACACACTCTTGACATGTGGTTTATTTCGATTGTCAGAAAGTTTTGATAAGCTCCCACTTAAGGACTTAAAGTGCACAATCAAAAATGTGGGATTGGTGGTAGTCTGCTGGCATGGATTGAGATTTAGAGAGCAGTTAGGGAACCGTGTAAGAATAAAAGGGTCGTTTTTGGGATGAAAGTGACAAATGGGATATTGTTTGCGTGTCCTGAATTCACAACATAGAGTCATAGAGTTGTACAGCACGGAAACAGACCCTTTGGTTCAACTCGTCCATGCCAACCAGATATCCAAAATTAATCTAGTCCCATTTGCCAGCACTTGGTCCATATCCCTCTAAATTTTTCCTATTCATGTACACTTCCAGATGCCTTTTAAATGTTGTAATTGTACCAGCATCCACCATTTCCTGTGGCAGCTCATTCCATACATGTGGAAACGTTGTCCCATAGGTCCCCTCTAAATCTTGCCCCTCTCACCCTAAACCTATGCCATCTAGTGCTTGACTGCCCACTCCAGGGAAAAGACCTTGTCTATTTACTCTATCCATGCCCCCTCATGATTTTATAAACCTCTATAAAGTCACCTCTGAGCTTTGAATGCTGCAGGGAAAACAGCTCCAGTCTATTCAACCTTGCCCTATTGCTCAAATCCTCCAATCCTGGCAACATTCTTGTCAATCTGTTCTGAACCCTTTCAAATTTCACAATATCCTTACTATAGGAGGGAGACCAGAATTGCACAGTATTCCAAAAGTGGCCTAACTAATGTCCTGTACAGCTGCAACATGACTTCAACTCCTATAGAAAATGCTTTGACCAATAAAGGAAAGCATACCTAACAGCTTCTTCACTATCATGTCTAGATGGCATAGGTTTAGGGTGAGAGGGGCAAGATTTAGTGGGGACCTATGGGACAACTTTTCCACATGTATGGAATGAGCTGCCACAGGAAATGGTGGATGCTGGTACAATTACAACATTTAAAAGGCATCTGGAAGTGTACATGAATAGGAAAAGTTTAGAAGGATATAGACCAAGTGCTGGCAAATGGGACTAGATTAATTTTGGATATCTGGTTGGCAAAGGGTCTGTACAACTCTATGACTCTATGTTGTGAATTCAGGACACGCAAACAATATCCCATTTGTCACTTTCATCCCAAAAAAGACCCTTTTATTCTTACACTGTTCCCTAACTGCTCTCTAAATCTCAATCCATGCCCTCATCAATCCTTTTTGTTACTTCTTCAAAAAACTCAATCAAGTTAGTGAGACATGATTTCCCACGTAGAAAGCCATGTTTGCTATCCCTAATCAGTCCTTGCCTATCCAAATACATGTAAATCCTGTCCTTCAGGATTCCCTCCAACAACTTGCCCACCACTGATGGTCCGGCTCACTAGTCCCTGGTGCTTTAAAGGAATTATGAGCCTACACTCCAAGGTCTCTTTGTTCAGCAACACCCTCCAGGACCTAACAATTATGTGTGTAAGTCCTGCCCTGGTTTGCCTTTTCAAAATGCAGCACCTCACATTTATTTCAATTAAACTCCATATGCCACTCCTCAGCCGTTTGGTCAATCTGATCAAGATCCCGTTGTACTCTGAGGTAACCTTCCTTGCTGTCCACTGCACCATCAATTTTGGTGTCATCTGCAAACTTACTAACTATACCTCCTATGTTCACAACCAAATCATTTATATGAATGATGAAAAGCAGTGGACCCAGAACCGATCATTGTGGCACACAACTGGTCACAGGCCTCCAGTCTGAAAAGCAACCTTCCACCACCACCTTCTGTTTTGTACCTTTGAGCCAGTTCTGTATCCAAATGACTAGTTCTCCCTGTATTCCATCTGATCTAACCTTGCTAACATGTTCAGCATGAGGTATCTTGATGAATGCCTTACTGAAGTCCATATAGATCACGTCCATTGCTCTGCCCTCATCAATCCTTTTTGTTACTTCTTCAAAAAACTCAATCAAGTTAGTGAGACATGATTTCCCACGTAGAAAGCCATGTTTGCTATCCCTAATCAGTCCTTGCCTATCCAAATACATGTAAATCCTGTCCTTCAGGATTCCCTCCAACAACTTGCCCACCACTGATGTCCAGCTCACTAGTCCCTGGTGCTTCCTTACCACCTTTCCTAAATAATGGCACTATGTTAGCCAACCTCCAGTCTTCCGGCACCTCACTTGTGGTTATCGATGATCCAAATATCTAAGCAAGGGGCCCAGCAATCACTTCCCTAGCTTCCCACAGAGTTCTGGGGTACGCCTGATCAGGTCCTGGGGATTTATCAACCTTTATGCATTTTAAGACATCCAGCACCCCCACCTCTATAATATGGACATTTTTCAAGATGTCACCATCTATTTCCTCTCACTCTATCTTCCATGTCCTTCTCCACAATAAACACTGATGCAAAATATTTGTTTAGTATCCCTCCCCCATCTCCTGAGGTTCCACATATTGGCTGTCTTGCTGATCTTTGAGGGGTCCTACTCTCTCTCCAGCTACCCTTTTGTCCTTAATGTATTTATGAAATCTCTTTGGGTTCTCCTTAACCCTATTTGCCAAAGCTATCTCATGCCCCCTTTTTTGCCTCCTGATTTCCCTCTTAAGTATGCTCCTACTGCTTTTCTACTCTTCTAAGGGTACACTCGATCTCTGCTGTCTATACCTGACATTTGCTTCCTTTTTCTTGACCAAAACCTCAATTTCTTTAGTCATCCAGCTACACAGCCTTGCCCTTCACCCTAACAGGAACATACACTGTCTCTGGACTTTGATTATTTCATTTTTGAAATTTTGAAACTGTGAACATCCGCACCCAATCAAATTTTCAAACTTCTTGTCTAATACCTCAAAATTGGCCATTCTCCAATTTAGAACTTTTACTTTTAGATCCAGTCTATCGTTTTTCCATCAATGTTTTAAAACTAATAGAATTATAGTTGCTGCGCACAAAGTTCCTCCCCGCTGACACCTCTCAGTCACTTATTTCCTAAGGTTGGGTCAATTTTGCACCTTTTGTAGTATGCACATCTACATACTGAGTCAGAAAATTTTCTTGTACACACTTAACAAATTCCTCCTCATTTAACCCCTTAACCTTTGGTAGTCCCAGTCTATGTTTGGAAAGCTAAAATCCCCTAACTGTTTATTCTTGCAGATAACTGACATCTCTCTACAAATTGTTTCTTGACTTCCTGCAGACTATTTGGGAGCCTGTAGTACAATGCCAATAAGGTAGCCATACCTTTCTTATTTCTCAGTTCCACCCAAATAATTTCCCTGTATGTATTCTCAGGAGTATCCTTCCTAAGCATTGCCGTAATGTTATCCCTTATCAAAAATGACACTCCCTGTCCTCTCTTACCCCTCTTTCTATCCTTCCTATAGCATTAAACTGCCAGTTCTGTCCATCCCTGAGCCACATCTCTGTAATTGCTATGATATCCCAGCCCCATGTTCCTAACCATGCCCTGCGTTCATCTGCCTTCCCAGTTAGGCCTCTTTCATTGAAATAAGTGCAGTTTAATTTACCTTTTTTCTCTGCTGTGTTCCTGCCTGCCCTGACTTTGTTTCAGTTGCTCCTTTTCGCCACTGTACCAGTATCAGACTGATCTCTTTCCTCATAGTCTTCTGGGTCCCACCCCTCTACCTTACTAGTTCAAATTCTCCCAAGCTGCTCCAGCAAATCGCCCTGCTGGTACATTAGTCCCCTTCAAATTCAGCTGCAATCTGTCCTTCTCGTACAGGTCACTTCTAACCCTGAAGAGATTTTAATAATCCAAAAATATGAAACTTCCCCCCCGTCCCCGTCCCCCGTCCTCGTCCCTGTTCCAGCTCCTCAACCATGCATTCATCTGCTCTATCCTCCTCTTCCTCCCCTCACTGGCTCGTAGCAGTGGCAGTAATCCAGATATTGCTACCCTTGAGGACCTTTTTAAATTTCTGCCTAACTTCCTATATTCTCCCTTCAGAATCTCATCCTTTTTCCTTCCTATGTGTACAATGATCTCCTTTGAGAATATTCTGCACTCTGTCCACGATATCCTTGATACTGGCAACTTGGAGGCAGGACATCATTTTAATTTCTCACTTTTGGTTGCAGAAACGTCTGTCTGTGCCTCTGAGTAGGGAGTCCCCTACCACAGTTTATTGCTTGGAACCTTGTTACATTAGAGCATGTCTCGGTACCTGAAACTTGGCTGTTCGTACTACATTCCTCTGAGAGTCCTTCACCTCCTACGTTTTCCAGAAGAGCATATTTGTTTGAGATGGGGATAGCCACAGGAGACTCTTGTACTACTGGCCTCCCTCTCCTACTTTTCCTGGCAGTATCTGTGGTTTTTCTCCCTTCCTATAGCTGCCATCCATCACACCCCCTAGCAGTTGTAAATTCCTCATTGCCTCTAACTGCTGTTCCAGCTGATCCATGTGATCTGATCAGATTTGCAACCCAAACACTTACTGCAGACATAATCATCATTAACATGGAAATTCTCCCTAATCTTCCTCATCCGTTAGGAAGAACATGTCAATCTATTAGAGGCTATCTTCACTCCTTAATGATCTACAGACGATAGAACATAGATCAGTGATTTGGATGAGGAAATCAGTCGTAATACTTCCAAATTTGCTGATGTCACAAAAATAGTGGGTTTGTGAATGGTGAAGATATTAATAGGCTTCAAGGTGAGATAGATGATACAAATTGAGGATCACAGTCACAGAGTATATAGTAGGCCATTTTGGACTGAGAGGAGAAGTTTTTTTACTTGCAGTTTGTGGTTCACAATTCCACAGATTTATCAGAGTGCTGTGGAGGCCAAATCCTAAAACTTATCTCCGAAAGAAACAGATTCATCTTGATGTGAGGTGTTGAAGAATATGGGCAGAGAGTGGTTCATGGTTGGGCTGAATGGCCTACTTCTGATTTGCAATGGTTGGAAAGTGGACTCTTGTAGAAGCATTACATTGGGAAAATGCACTAGTTAGATGATGCAAGACAATGAAGTGTCAAACTTTGTTTAAATTTTGATCCTAGCAGATTGACTGTTCAAGTTATTGCCAAGAGAAATTCTCCAGAAAATGGCCGTCATCTATTTACTTCAGTTGCAACAATCACAGAATGTATGCACTTAATTGTCAGAGCATTTGAGATCTGCAGCTCAGAATAACACACTGGTCCATGCCAGTCAAAAACTGCCACCTGTCTAATCACATTTTCCAGCACTTGGCCCGTAACCTCGTTTGCAACGTAAGCGCAAACTAAATACTACTAAAATATTATGAATGTTTTTGTCTCCACCACCTTTACAGGCAGAGAGTTCCAGCTTCCCACCAGTCTCTGGGTGAAAAGTCTTGCGTCATATCTCCTCGAAACCTTCTGTCCCTTGCCTTAAGTCTGTTCACCCTTGTCAATGATCCCTCTATCGGGGGATGTTTCTACCCGTGTACCCTATTGATCCCCTTGTAGTTTTATGCATCTCAATCATGTCCCCTCTCAATCTCCATTGACGTAAGGAGAACAACCCCAGTCTGTTCAAACCTCCTTCATATCTGAAACTCTCCAGCCGAGGCAATATCCTGATAAATTTTCAGTGCTATCAAATCCCTCCTATGATGTGGATTCCAAAACTGCACCCAATACTCTAGCTGTGGCCTAAAATATTTTATACAGTTCCACCAGAACCTCCCTGCTCATAAACTCTATGCCTTGACTAATAAAGGCAAGTGTATCATATGTCTTTTTAACGACTTTATCCACCAGTCCTGATACCTTTTAGGCACCGGAATATATGCATAGCAAGGTCCCTAAAATCGCTGGTTCTTCCCAAGGTCCTATCATTCATCATGCCTTGTTTGTCCTCCCCTCTGATTTATCTAGATTCATTTCCATTTGCCACTGATCAGGCCATCTGACCAGCCTGTCTTTATCCTCTTGTAGTCTTAAGACCTCCTCACTATTTACCACCCCGCCAATTTTTGTATTGTCTACGAACTTACTGATCAATCCTCCTACATTCAAATTTTAAATCATTTATATAAGCTACAAACAGTAAGGGCCTGATGCTCACCTGTGGGATCTCTCAGGATATAGAACATAGAAAAATATAGCGCAGTACAGGCCCTTTGGCCCTCGATGTTGCACCGATCCAAGCCCACCTAACCTACACTAGCCCACTATCTTCCATATGTCTATCCAATGCCTGTTTAAATGCCCATAAAGAGGGAGAGTCCACCACTGCTACTGGCAGGGCATTCCATGAACTCATGACTCGCTGAGTAAAGAATCTACCCCTAACATCTGTCCTATACCTACCACCCCTTAATTTAAAGCTATGCCCCCTTGTAATAGCTGACTCCAGTGGACTTCCAGTTGGAAGAATATCCCTCAATCATCACCTTATGCTAATTCTGTATCCAAGTTTCCAAATTTTCTTGGATCTCGTGGACTCTTAACTTTGTTATTAGTTTTCCATGCGAGACATTACTTAGCTTTTGGTAAACTACATCAAAAGCATCCTTATCCACCCATCTGGTCTCCTGCTTGAAAAATACAAGCAAGTTTGGATAGACATGACCCTTAACGAAACCATGTTGACTGTTCTTGATTAATCTCTGCCTCGTATTCATTGTGGCTGGTGACTTCAAACAAGCTAAACTCGAGAGTGCTGCCAAAGTGGCACCAATACATCTCCTGCCCAACAGAGGATCGAACATTCTGGAACACTGCTGTACGACCATCAAAGATGCCTACCAATCCATCCCCCAGCCACACAGTGTGGCACAATTGTTACTTACCACTTTTCAGCACAAGGCTGAATATTGTCCACTCTTGTTGCATTTGATGTGGACTGCTTCAGAATCTGAGAAGGTGTGAATGGTGCTGAATATTGTGTAATAATCAGTAAACATCCCCACTTCTGATCTTATCGTGGAAGGAAGGTTATTGATGAAGTAGCTAAAGATGGTTGGACCTAGGCCACTACTGTGGGGAGCTAGAGCTCCTGTGGTACAATGGTAGCGTCTCTACCTCTAAGCTGGAAGACTTGTGTTCAAGTTCCATCTGCTGCAGGGGTACATCAGAACATCTCTGAAGATGTTGATTAAAAATACTTACCCTGAGGAGCTCCTGCAGGGATATCCTGGAGCTGAGATGACTGACCTCCAACAGCCACAACCAACTTCCTATGTGCAATGTCCTCCATACCCCCAAACTCAATAATTAACATTCAGTTCCTCAGAGTTGGAAACTAGCTCCTTCCTCAATCAACAGCTGACAATATTCTAGCAACAGTACTAAACATTTGTGAATCAAACTGAGTATCCCTCACCAAACTTTTCCAGTAGAGTTACAACATTATAACATTGACATCTATCCAGCAGTGTAGAAAATTACCCAGGTATCTCCAGATCACAAAAAGCAGGATAAATCCAACGCAGCCAATTATAGCTCCCTCAGCATGTTCTGGATCACTCAGTGTGGCAGAAAGAAGCCTGAGCAATATTGAAGTTAGTGAAGTTTACCTAATGCAAGGGAAGACTGTTCAGGTTGTTGGAGTTAAGTCGTCTTAATATGACTGCACAAGTTAATCAGGATCGTGTCCTAGATCCACAGTTCTTTAGTTGATTCACCAATGACTCTTGAATTTGTGTCACATGTAGACAGGATGATAATAAAAGGCATTTAGCACATTTGCCTTCATTGGGGTAGGCCATTTAGGACAGAGATGAGGAGAAACTTCTTCACCCAGACTGTAGTGGGTGTGTGGAATGCTCTGCCCCAGAAGGCAGTGGAGGCCCAGTATCTGGATTCGTTTAAGAAAGAGTTGGATAGAGCTCTCGAGGATAGTGGAATCAAGGGTTCTGTAGATAAGCCAGGAACAGGATACTGATTGAGGATGATCATCCATGATCATAATGAATGGTGGTGCAGGCTCGAAGGGCAGAATGGCCTACTCCTGTCTATTGTCTATTGACTTGCGACTTCACTTTTAAGGAACTATGAACCTGTATTCCAAGGTCTGTTTGTTCAGCAACATTCCCTAGGACCTTACTATTAAGTGTATAAGTCCTGCTAAGATTTGCTTTCCCAAAATGCAGCACCTCACATTTATCTAAAGTAAACTCCATATACCACTTCTCAGCCCATTAGCCCATCTGATCAAGATCCTGTTGTAATCTGAGATAACCTTCTTCGCTGTCCACTACACCTCCAATTTTGTTGTCTTCTGCAAACTTACTAACTATACTGCCTATGTTCACATCCAAATCATTTATATAAATGATGAAAAGTAGAGGACCCAACATCGATCCTTGCGGGACTCCACTGGTCACAGGTCTCCAGGCTGAAAAGCAACCCTTCAATACCACCCTCTGTCTTCTACCTTTGAGCCAGTTCTGTATCCAAATGGCTAGTTCTCCCTGTATTCCACGAGATCTAACCTTGCTAAGCAGTGTCGCACGGGGAACCTTGTCGAATGCCTTACAGAAGGCCATATAGATCATGTCCATTGCTCTGCGTCATCAATCCTCTTTGTTACTACTTCAAAATACTCAATCAAGTTCATGAGACATGATTTCCCACATAGAAAGCAATGCTGACTGTCCTTGCCTTTCCAAATACATGGACATCCTGTCCCTCAGTATTCTCTCCAACAATTTGCCCACCACCGATGTCAGACTCACTTGTCTGTAGTTCCTTGGCCTTTCCTTACCACCTTTCTTAAATAGTGGTACCACCTAGCTAACCTCTCGTCTTCCGGCACCTCATCTGTGATTATCAATGATTCAAATATCTCAGCAAGGGGCCCAGTAGTCACTTCCCTAGCTTCCCACAGAGTTCTGGGCACACTTGATCAGGTCCTGGAGATTTATCCACTTTAATGCGCTTCAAGACATTCCAGCACCACCACCTCTGTAATATGGAAATTTTGCAAGATGTCACCATCTATTTCCCCACTTGTATATCTTCCATTTGCTTCTCCACAGTAAACACTGATGCAAAATACTCATTTAGTATCTGCCCCATCTCCTGTGGCTCCACACAAAGGTTGCCTTGGTGATCTTTGGGGAGCCATATTCTCTCCCAAGTTACCCTTTTGTCCTTAATGTATTTGTAAAAAAACCTTGCGATTCTCATTAACCCTATTTGCCAAAGCTATCTCATGTCCCCTTTTTGCCCTCCTGATTTCCCTCTTGAGTATACTCCGACTATACTTGTCACTTATCAAGCGAAGCCTGAATGTTGTCCTGGTCTTTCTGCATTCCTGGTAAGCACTGCTTCTAAGGATTCTTCTCTAAGGATTCTCTTGATCTCTCACGTCTATACCTGACATATCCTTCCTTTTTCTTAACAAAAAGTTGAATTTCTCTCGTCATCCAGCATTCCCTACACCTACCAGCCTTGTATTTCACTCTAACAGGAATATACTATCTCTGGATTCTTGTTATCTAATTTATGAAGGCTTTCCCATTTTCCAGCTACCCCTTTTTATGTGCAAACACTGGCCCCAATCAGCTTAGAAAGTTCTTGCCTAATATCGTCAAAATTAATTTTCCTCCAATTTGGAAGTTCATCTTTTAGATCTGGTCTATCCTTTTCCATCATTGTTTTAAAGTTAATAGAATTATGGTCATTGGCCTCAAAATGCTCCCCCACCTTAGTTACCTGCCGTGCCTTATTTCTGAAGAGTAGGTTAGGTTTGCACCTTCTCTAGTAGGTACATCCATATACTGAATCAGAAAATTTTCCTGTACACACTTAACAAATGCTTCTCCATCTAAACCCTTAAAACTATGGCAGTCCCAGTCTATGTTTGGAAAGTTAAAATCCCCTACCAAAACCACCCTATTATTCTTATGGATAACTGAGATCTCCTTACAGATCTGTTTCTCAATTTCCCTCTGACTATTAGGGGGTCTATAAATACAATCCCAATAAAGTGATCATCCCATTCTTATTTCTCAGTTCCACCCAAATAACTTCCTTGGACATATTCCCAGAAATATCCTCCCTGAATACAGCAGTATTGCTATCCCTTTTCAAAAGTACCACTCCCCCTTCCTCCCCCCCTGCCCCCCACCCACCCCACCACCACCAACCTTTTTATCCTTCCTATAGCATTGTATCTTGGAACATTAAGCTGCCAGTCCTGTTTATCCCTGAGCCATGTTTCTGTAATTGCTATGATATCCCAGTCCTAGTTCATGTGCCTTCCCTTTTAGGCCTCTTGTATTGAAGTAAATACAGTTCTATCAGTTCTACCTTGTTCTCTGCTTTGTCCCTGCCTGCCCTGACTGGCGCTCTCCTTTCCCCAACTGTACCAGTCCCACATTGATCTTTTTCTTCACTATCTCCCTGGGTCCCACCCCACCTTACTAGTTTATACATGAGGTGACCTTATAGCAGTTTTTAAAATAGTGAGGGGTGTAGATAGAGGTATTAGTAGTTGTCTTTTTTCTAGGATGGGACATTTCAAGATAAGAGGGTGCATTTTTAAGGTGAGAGGAGAGAGATTTTAAAAAAGCCATGAGGGGCAGATTTTTACAGAAGGGGTAGTTCGTGTGTGGAATGAACTTCCTGAGTGGATGGGATTACAACATTTTAAGAGACATTTGGATAAATACATAAATAGGAAGGGATAGTGGCGAAAAACACGCAAGTAGGGCTAGTTTAGTTTGAGATTATGTTTGGCATGGACTAGTTGGACTGAAGGATCTGTTCCTGTGCTGTCTGACTCTATGACCTTCCCTCCACCGTAACGTCAGAAATGAGGTTATTCGCTGATGGTTGGACAATGTTCAGCATGATTCAATTCTCATTTGTTACTGAAGCAGTCCATACCAGAAATGCAGAAAGACCAGGACAGCATTCAGGCTTGGCCTGATAAGTGGCAAGTAATATTGCCTGTCACTTGTATGGCTTCAATTGCCATTTCCAATGAGTGAGAATCCATGTGTCACCCCGGATATTCAATCGCATTACTATCATTGAATCCCCCACTTTCAATATCCCGGGATTGCTATTAGCTAGAAACTGAACCAGATCAGACACATAAGTAGCTAGGAACTCTGACAATAACTCTGACCTCCTGACTCTTTGAAGCCTGCCCAGAACCTCCAAGACACAAGTAAGGAGTGTACTGGAATTGCTTAAATGAGTACAATGCTATCAACACTCAAAAAAATCAACACCATCCAGGATACAATAACATGCTTGTTTGGCACCCTATCTAACATCTTCAACATTTAGTCCCTCCACCACAAACAATGTCAGCACTAACTACTATTTGTGGATACAGTGCAACAAATTTCTAAGGCTACTTTGTTTCCAAACCTGCAACTTTTACATCCCTGAAGGACAAGGACAGCAGATATGTGCCATCCTGACTTGGAACTATATCACTGTTCATTCACTGTCACTGGGTCAAAATCTTGGAGCTTCCTTGTTAACAGCATTATGTGTACCTACATCTGGTGGATTTCAGCATTTCTAGAGAGCTGCTTGCCACCACCTTCTCATGGCATTTGGGGGGGAAAAGGCAATAATTTCTGTCTTAGCTGCGGATGTATATGTCCTGTGGATGAAAATAAAGGAATTCTGAGGAAGAGAATGCAGATGCCAATAAATCAAAATAAAATTTATTGATGATGAGGAATCTTAGTCCTGTGAGAGATGTTAGAGTTTCCTTTAGCTGCAATGTGCAACAATGCTGCTGTGTTTTGCTAAGTAGTGAGAATCAATGAAAGTTTAAGGAATATAAAAGTACTATCTGTTTTGGGATTGGCAGTGATAACTGAGGTCACTAACAGTTGTAGTTCCATGTAAAAATGCCAGAGGAAACCACCAAAATTAATACTAAGTGCTACAGATGCTAGAAATCTGAATCACGTGAGAATGCTGGAGAAACATGGCGCATCTGGTAGCATCTATGGAAAGAGAAACCAACCTAACATGTCCATTCCAAGAGGGCTTCTCTTCAGAAGAAGTTAAAACGGAGTTGAAATATCAACTTGAATTCTCACTCCACAGGTGCTGCCAGACCTGCTCAGTTTCTTTGGTATTCTCTGTGCTCTTTCTAGAGTCTGCTATGTTATAGGTATTGATGTTGTCTATAGTGCGATACCTGTGCTATTGAATAATCCTATGAAATCAAATTAAACTTAATGTGGAGCATGAAATGGAAATTGTGGAGCAGAAAATGAACCAGACCAGATGTACAAATACTGTAGATGCAGGAAATTATTGGAATTATTGTCCTTTCATTGATGCCTGATGTTTCTCATAATATTAGACAAATCTTAGTTGCATCAGTTCATAAGAATCTGTGAAACAAAATATACTAATTGTTCCAAAGTATGGTTTGAAAGTTTAAAATTCTTGCTAAATGATGCAAGTGTCGTTCATGAAGAATATAGATGGCTAATAACTTGGAGAGACGCTGATTTTGCGGCAGTGTTACAGGGGCTTGTGTCTTTAACTGTCATAGTAACTCTCAGGCTGTGCTGTCAGACATTTTAGAAGCTTCAGGATATGATGTATCTCGAGTTGCAAAAAAGAGTGTTGTCTCTTAACCAGAGCTGCTGTCTCAGAAAGTAAAGGGAGACATTAGTTTTGAGCCTGATCAGGATCAAAAATAGTTATTCAGGGTTTTTGTAGTATTGTTTGGTTGTATAGCTCTCTTCCCCAGAAGTTGTGGGTGCAGAAAGGTTAAGAGTGAAAAGGCTAGAACTAACCTGATGACTGGGTTTGTTTACTGTTTCTTGGGCTATTGAAGCAAGTATTTTTTTTCCATGGGGAATCTTTCATGACTTCTGCTAAATCCAGCTACTCAGAGCTGGCAAATGTTCTGACAGCCTGAGTTTACTTATGGATGCTCAATTGTATTCTTGTAGTTCAGTGACCTTTTTGATCATGTTCCAGTTTTGCAGTAAGAGGAAGGAAGGTGACTTTACATGAGCAATTTTATGGAATTGAAATGAAATTATTTTATTCACAACAGTAATTTAAAAAATAAACCTTTTGCAAATTTGGTACTAATATTATCATTATTTAAATTTCATTCGTTCCAGATTGCTTTTGAAAGTTTTTTGAAACAAAAGTGAAAGTCTGATGTCTTGTATTACGTTGGAAAATGGGGTTCTTTTTTTCTGAGTCTAAATTGGAACAGGTAGTAAATAAAGTGAGCGTGCCTGAGAAAATTAAGCCAAGTGTTGGCAGTTCTTAAGAATTCATAAATGTTAAGGTTAATATACTGCAGTTGCCATATTAGGATTTTCAATTTACTGTATCTATTGTATAGCCTAACAGAAATTCAAGTAATTTAATCTTTGGATAATGAAGCAGAAGCATATTCAGCGAAAAGTTGCTGTCAGAAAACATACCATATTTCATGTTCACACAAGTGTCTGCTGGCTTCACCTCACCACTTAATCTTTTCATTGCCTCTGATGTTCCTTCCCTACTTGTTTGACACCTAGCACTGGATGAACAAAAAAAAAGCCAGTTGTTCAGTGTCTGTCAAAAGTTCTTTTCCCCATCTGCAGGTTCTAACACTCTCTTTGAGAACTGTCTAAGGCTAAGTTAGATGGATTGCAACCTGGATATTGCATTTGACCCTGATATGAACTTCAAGCTGCATATTTGCTGTATCACTAATGTTGCCTACCTCCATATTGTAACATTCACTACAGCTTCTCTATTGCTAAAATTCTCATCCATGCCTTTTGTTTTTAAACCTCTGACTAATCATCTAGCCTGATTTCTCCTGACCACCATACCTAAACTCAAGCACATCTAAAAGTCTGCTGCCCTATCCTGACAGTCATCAAGTTCACATATCAACCCTGTGCTTTTGTCCTGGCAATGCTTTGATTTTTAAGATTCTTATCATTTCTTTTAAATTCCTCCAATACCTCATATGGAATAAAAGTCTGATGTGCCGTTCGATATTTGTGTTTAGCATCTGGAATTTCTTCTCAATATTGTTTTGTGTGGGGTCTGCCATTGGATTGTGTAACCCAATTGACATTATTTTAGAGCAGCCCTTCCTGCTTTTAGACACTGCTGAACATACCTCTCCCTGACCCCGTTAGTTGCTGCTGACATTCCTTTTCGGTTCCAACTCACTGACCCATTGACCTACTTTCCCTCTTGCTATGTTTCCCAATCTCCATCCCTTCCAGACTCTGCTAACTTTCTTTCTCGAGCTGAAAATGTGTTGCTGGAAAAGCGCAGCAGGTCAGGCAGCATCAAGGGAACAGGAGAATCGACGTAACGGGCATAAGCCCTTCTTCATCACCCTCCTGTTTTCTGCTGACTCTCTGTCTCTGACCCTGTTAGTCAGATGGGCCAGTGAGCCAAGGGGTTGCAGATGGAGCTTAATTTAGATAATGTGAGGTGCTGCATTTTGGAAGAGCTAGTGAGAGCATGCCTTATATGCTTAATGGTTAGGTCCTGGGGAGTATTGCGGAACAAAGAGACCTGAGAGGGCAGGTTCATAGTTCTTTGGAAGTGAGTCTCAGGTAGACAGGATAGCGGAGAAGGCATTTGGTATGCTTGCATTTATTGGTCAGTGCATTGAGTATTGGATTTGGGAGGTCATTTTACAGCTATACAGGACAGTGGTTAGGCCACTTTTGGAATACTGCCTTCAGTTCTGGTATCCCTCTTATAGGAAGGATTTGGAAGGGTTCAGAAAACATTTACAAGAATGTTGCCAGGGTGGGAGGGTTTGAGCTATAAAGAGAGGTTAAATAGGCTGGAACCAATTTCTCTGGAACATCAGAAGCTGAGAGGTGACCTTATCGAAGTTTAGAAAATTATGATGGGCCTGGATAGGGTAAATCGACAAGGTCTTTTCTTGGATGGGGGAGTCTAAAAGTAGAGAAGTCTAAAAGTAGAGGGTGTATGTTAAAAGATGAGATGGGAAAGATTTAAAAAGGACCTAAGGAGCAACATTTTCACGCAGAGGGTGGTGCGTGTATGGAATGAGCTACCAGAGGAAGTGGTGGAGGCTGATACAATTACAACATTTAAAAGGCACTTGGATGGGTATATGAAGCGGCAGGGTTTTGAGGGACAAGAGCAAAGTGTAAGCAAATGGGGCTAGATTATTTAGGATTTCTGGTCGGTGTGGACGAGTTGGACCAAAGGGTCTGTTTCCATGCTGTACATCTCTATGATTCCATGACTCTTAATCACTGCTCACTTTACATCTTTATGACTTCCTGGTTGCTGCCAACCCGACCACATGGCAACATGTTGGTTGCTGCTAATTTTCAGTCTCACTGACCCTCCGATCATTTCCGACCTTCCCTGTCCCCAACTTTCCAGGTTGCTGCTGACCTTTCCTCTTTTGGTTCCTTGCAGTCGTCTGTCTTGTTTTCTGTCCATTCTCATTTCTTAACTCTGGAATCTTGAAACTCAAAATCACTCATGCTCCAAACCTGGCTCTTTCTGCAACTCTGTTCATTTTGGATGTCCTTGTTCACTGTTTGGGAGATAGAAGCAGTGAGAGGGAAGGTGGCAGGCTTTGTGATAAGTGGAAGTTTCAGTGACTATGATTGGAGGTAAATAAACAGGAGAGTGGGAGACATGACAACCAAAGAGAAAATAAGCAGAAATGGTGGTAAGTCAGATAGACAGACAGGGAGCAGAGGGGCAGCAAACAGGAGGTTTATGTAGCTGAAGAGACGGTGAACCAGATATGAGTAGGAGTGGGCATATTTATTTTTATCATTTTAAAAAGCTATTTTAAGAGCTGTTTCATTTTAAAAGCTATGCATGTCAGAACTTAGCAATAACAGATATTTCAACGTATATGTAATATTTAATGTTTTTTTGGATTGAGAGTTTCAGAAGAGTCTACTAAACCTATTACTCTGTACCGGAAAATTCTGATTCACTTAGACTTGTTTCACCTGAAGTTGCACTCTCAGGAAGGCAGCTACAGCATTAAGTGAAATCTCAATGTATGTGTGATCTTCTTCAGACCGACATAATCATGGGTCTCTGTGCTGCTCTAATTTGGCCACCCGTCCTTCCCTAATAATCATGCTTCATTGTTGATGACCTTGCCTTCAGCTGCTTGAGATCTAATTTCATTTCTTTACTCCTCAGGCTCTCTCATCTCTCTCTACTTCTTTAAGACATTCTTTAAAACCTACCTCTTCTTGTCCTATTATCAGGAGCAAGTGAGGACTGCAGATACCTCATCTGCTCTGTCTGTTGCCTCTGATATGGTCTCTTCTACACTCGGGAGACAGGACGCCAACTTGTGGAATGGTTCAGGGAATATCTCTGGGACACGTGCACCCAACAACCCCACTGCCCTGTGGCCGACTACTTCAGAGAACATAGAACATAGAGCGTTACAGTGCAAGACAGGCCATTTGGCTCTCAATGTTAAGCCGACCTGTGAAACCAATCCCAAGCCCATCTAACCTACAATACTTCATTACCATACATATGTTTATACACTAACCATTTAAATGCCTTTAATGTTGACGAGTCCACTACTATTGCAGGCAAGGCATTCCACGCCCTTACTACTCTGAGTAAAGAACCTACCTCTGATATCTGTCTTATATCTATCACCCCTCAATTTAAAGCTATGTCTCCTCGTGCCAGCCGTCACCATCTAAAGAAAAAGGCTGTCACTGTCCACCCTATCCAATCCTGTGATCATCTTGTATGTCTCTATTAAGTCACCTTTCAACCTTCTTCTTTCGAATGAAAACAGCCTGAAGTCCCATAGCCTTTCCTCATAAGACCTTCCCTCCATACCAGGCAACATCCTGGTAACTCTCCTCTGCACCCTTTCCAATGCTTCTACATCCTTCATATAATGCAGTGACCATAACTGTGTGCAATACTCCAAGTACAGCCGTACCAGAGTTTTGTACAGCTGCAACACGACCTCATGGCTGCAAAACTCAATCCCTCTACCAATCAAAGCTAACACGCCTTATGACTTCTTAACAGCACTATCAACCTGGATGGCAACTTTTCAGGGATCTATGCACATGGACACCAAGATCTCTCTGCTCATCCACACCTACCAAGAGTCTTACCATTAGCCCAGTACTCTGCATTCCTGTTACTCTTTCCAAAGCGAACCACCTCACATTTTTCCACATTAAACTCCATTTGCCATCTCTCAGCCCAGTTCTTCAGCTTATCTATGTCTCTCTGTAACATGCAATATCTTTCCACGTTGTCCACAAATGTACAAACCTATCCTTGTACACCCTCATCCAGGTCATTTATAAAAATGACAAACAGCAGTGGCCCCAAAACAGATCCTTGCGGTATACCACTAGTAACCTAACTCCAGGATGAATATTTCCCATCGACCACCACCCCAGCCAATTTCTGATCCAAATCGCTAAATCGCCCTCAATCCCGTGCCTCCATATTTTCTGCAAATGTCTACTGTGGAGAACCTTGTCAAATGCTTTACTGAAATCCATATGCTCCACATCAACTGCTTTACCCTCATCCACCTGTTTGTCACCTTCTCAAAGACCTCAATAAGGTTTGTGAGGCATGACCTACCCTTCCCAAAACTCTGTTGTTTATCCCTCATCAAATTATTCCTTTCTAGATGATTATAAATCCTGTCTCTTATAATCCTTTTCAAAACTTTGCCCACAACAGAAGTAAGGCTCATTGGTCTATAATTATCAGGGTTGTCTTTACTCCCCTCCAGTCTTCTGACACCATTTCTGTAGACAGCGAAGACATAAAGATCAAAGCCAAAGGCTGTGCAATCTCCTCCCTGGCTTCCCAGAGAATCCTAGGATAAATCTCTTCTGGCCTTATCTATTTTCACACTTTCCAGAATTGCTAACACCTCCTCCTTATGAACCTGAATCCCTGTTAGTCTAGTCTAATAGTGTGTATCTCAATATTCTCCTTGATATCATTGTCTTTTTCCTGTGTGAATACTGATGAAAATTATTCATTCAGCACCTTTCCTACCTCCTTGGATTCCATGCACTACTGTCCTTGACTGGCCCCAATCTTTCTCTAACCATTCTTTTATTCCTGGCATATTTATAGAAAGCTTTAGGGTTTTCATTGATCCTACCTGCCAAGACTTCTCATGTCCTCTCCTGGCTCTTCTTAGCTCTCACTTTAGGTCCTTCTTGGCTAACTTGTAACTCTCAAGCGCCCTAACTGAGCCTTCACATCTCACCTTTATATAAAAGCCTCCTTCTTCCTCTTGACCAGAAATGCAACTTCTTTAGTAAACCAAGGTTCACTCGCTTGAGCACTTCTGTCCTGCCTGACATGTACATACATAAGAAAGACACATACTAGCTATTCCTTGAACAAGCTCCACATTTCAATTGTGCCCATCACCCACAGTTTCCTTCCCCATCCTATTCATCCTAAATTTTGCCCAATCGAATCATAATTGCCTTTCCCCTAGCTATTACTCTTGCCCTGCGGTCCCTCTCAATTGCTAAAGTAAACATAACCGAATTGTGGTCACTATCACCAAAGTGTTGCCCTAACTCTAAATCTAACACCTGGCCTGGTTCATTACCCAGTATCAAATCCAATGTGGCTTTGCCTCTTGTTAGCCTAGCTACATACTGTGTCAGGAAACCCTCCTGCACACATTGGACAAAAACTGACCCAGCTAAAGTAATCAAACTATAGCATTTCCAGTCAATATTTGGAAAGTTAAAGTCCCCCAAAACAACTACCCTGTTACTTTTGCTGCTATCCAGAATTATCTTAGCAATCCTTTCCTCAAAATCTCTGAAACTTTACAGAGGCCTATAAGAAACTCTCAACATTGTAACCTCTCCTTTCCTGTTTCTAACCTCAGCCCATACTACCTCAGTGGACAAGTCCTCATTCAATGTCCTTTCTGCCACCATAGTACTGTCTTTGACAAACAATGCCACACCCCCTCCCTCTTTTACCACCTTCCCTGATCTTAGTGAAACATCTAAACCCTGAAACCTGCAACAACCATTCCTGTCCCTGCTCTATCCAGTGTCCGAAATGACCACAACCCAGGCACCAATCCATGCTGCAAGTTCACCCACCTTTATTGTGGATGCTCCAGAAATATTCACCTTATATACTTGTGAGGGGAGAAATCCCTGAAGCTTCTGCTATCTCGTACGTTTTTAAATGAACAGTTTACCTTCCTGATAGCCCTCTGGTTTCTGCTCTCGCTGCTCCTGCTGCAACTCCCTTTCCTGCTCCACCAAGGACATGCAAGTCCTGGACTGCCTCCACTGCCAAATCCAAGACACTCGATGCCTGAAGGAGGAATGCCTCATCTTCCGCCTTGGGATACTTCAACCACACCACATCAATGTGGATTTCACCAGTTTCCTGATTTCCCCTCCCCTCATCTTATTCCAGATCACACCCCTAAACATGGCACCACTCTCTTGAACTGTCCTACCTGTCCATCTTTCTTCCCACCTATCCACTTCACCCTCCGCCCCGATTGATCACTGTCAATCCCCACCTTCATCTACCTATTGCATTCCCAGCTACCTTCTCCTGCCAGCTCCACTCCCCTCCCATTTATCTCTGAGCCCCCTTGTGCCCCGCCCGCACATTCCTGATGAAGGGCTTATATCCGAAACATCGACTCTCCTGCTCCTCAGATGCTGCCTGACCTGCCAAGCTTTCCAGTCAGATGTTTGTTTGTCCTATTATCAGCTTATATGGGACAAATACATTTTTGAAAAGACCTCAAGTGCCTTGGGACTTTATATTGCACTGGATGCTTACTGATGCTGTCAATATTAAAGTTTTCTTGAGTCTGAGAAATAAATCTTGTGCAACTGAAGACACAAAGTATCACTGCATAAACTGGATCTTATTTGATTAACGTTATTTTTAGTAGTTTGAAGTTGTCTTTTTTTTCCTTTGTTTCTCAACTACCTATATTCACTAATCTATCCTGCAGGTTAGGTTAGTGGGTAGAAAACTCGGGTTTGACAGCCAGGAATACATCTGCTATCAATCCTGATGAGTGCTCCAGTAAACCACAGCACAAGCGTGAAAAAGAGCATCTCATCTTCTGTTGGGGACAGTGCAGCCTCTAGAAGTCTGAGGAACAAGGTTGAGGATTGGGAAGCTTACAAAGATGATCAGAGGGCAACAAAAAAAAAGAAATACGGAGGGAGAAGATTAAATCTGCGGGTAAGCTAGCCAGTAATATAAAGGAAGACTGTTAAGAGTTTCTTTAAATATATAAAGGGCAAAAGAGGCAAAAAAATGGACATTCGACTGCTGGAAAATGTTACTGGAGAGGTATTAGTAGGGCACAAGGAAATGGTTAAGGAACTGAATAATTACTTTGCATCAGTTTTCATGGTGGAAAACATGAGTGATATTCCAAAAATTCAAGAGAGAGTAGAGCTGTGTGGTGTCCATCACCAAGGAGAAGGTACTAGAAAAATAGAATGTCATGAAGGTCCATCACTATACCTAGAGTTCTAAGGGAGATAACTGAGGAGATAGTAGAGGCGTTAGTGGTGATCTTTCAGGCATTTCTAGAAGCAGGGAGGATCCCAGAGGACTGGAAAATTGCTAACGTTAAACTCCTGTTTAAAAAGGGAGGAAGGCAAAAGGCAGAAAATTACAGGCCAATTTGCCTAACCTTGGTCGTGAGTAAGATTTTGGAGTCCATTGTGAAGGATGAGATTTCTGAATACTTGGAAGTGTATGGCAAAATAGGCCAACATCAGCATGGTTTCATCAAGGGGATGCCATGCCTGACAAATCTGCTCGAGTTCTTTGAGGAAGTAATGAGCAGATTAGATCCAAGGAGAGGATGTTATATACCTGGACTTCAAGAAGGCCTTTGACATAGGAGGTACTGAGTAAGATAAAGGCCTCTGGTGTCAGACACAAGGTGCTAGCATGGATAAATGATTGGCTGTCTGGCAGTAAGCAGAGAGTGGAGATAACAGGGTCCTTATCAGGATGGCAGCCAGTGACAAGCAGTGTTCCGCAAGGGTTGGTGTTAGGACCACAATTTTTCACTTTATGCATTAATGATCTAGATGAGGGAACTGAGGGCATTCTGGCTAAGTTTGCAGATGTTACAAAGACAGGTGGAGTGACAGGTAGAATTGAGGAGGCGGAGAAGCTGCAGATGGATTTAGACAGGTTAGGAGAGTGGGCAAAGAAGTGGTAGATGGAGTACAACGTGGGAAAGTGTAAGGTCATGCACTTTAGTAGGAAGAATAGAAGCAACACCTGTTTTCTAAATGGGTAGAAAATTCAGAAGTCTGAAGTGCAAAGAGACTTGGGTGTTTTAGTCTAGGATTCTCTCAATCCAAGCTTGCAGATTGAGTCATAGAATCATAGAATCTCTCCAGTGTGGATACAGGCCATTTGGCCCAATAAGTCCATACTGGGTGCTGCTGGAGTTTAACCAGGCTGATGTTTCCTCCTTGGCTCAATTATGTGAACTCTATGTATTAACTGAATGGATTTGGAAGAATCACTTTAGCCACAATAAAAAGACAGCATGCTCTGATTAGAGGGTTATATCGTTAATCTGTTATCACTGATGACAGTGGTTCGCACTGCTGTCTCACAGCATCAGAGTCCCAGGCTTGATTCCAGCCTAGGATGACTGCCTGTGTGGAGTTTGCACATTCTCCTTGTGTCTGTGTGGGTTTCCTCCAGGTGCTCCGGTTTCCTCACACAGTCCAAAGATGTGCAGTTCAGGTGAATTGGCCATGTTAAATTGCCCATAGTGTAAGGTGTATTAGTCAGAGGGAAATGGGTCTGGGTGGGTTACTTTTCGGAGGGTCGGTGTAGACTTGTTGGGCCGAAGGGCATGTTACCACACTGTAGGGAATGTAATCTAATCTGATCTAATTGTAACCATCTTAATTTATATATTACCTATTCAAATTGATCACAGGATTTTGTTGTCAACTTCTATTACCAGGCATACCATTTTGGTTGCCTTGGCTTGAGAGGATGCAGAAAAGATTTACAAGGATGTTGCCAAGACTGGAGAGTTTGAGTTAAAAGAAGAAGCTGAATAGGCTAGGGATAATTCCCCTGGAGCGCCTGAGGCTGAAGGGTGACTTTTTGGAGGTTTGTAAATCATGAGGGGCATGGAGAGCGCGAATAGCCAACGATGCAGTAAGTCCAAAACTGGAGCGTGCAGGTTTGAGCTGAGAGTGGAAAGATTCAAAAAGAGACCTGAGGGAAAAACTTTTCATGAAGAAGGTGACGTGTATATGAAACAAGCTGCCAGAGGAAGTGGTAGAGATAAATACAATTACAACATTACAAAGGCACCTAGGTGGGTAGGAATGGCAAGGGTTAAGAGGGATACAGGCCGAACGTTGGCAAATGGGACTCGGTCAGATTGGGATGTTTAGTCTGCATGGACGAGTTGGACCAATGAGTCTGCTTCTGTGTGTAGAACTCTATGCTGTCTGACCTGCTGAATTTTCTCCAGCAATTTCTGTATTAGTTTCACATACAATTTGCCTCTGGGAAGATCTAAAACAAAATAAAAGTTCCTTAAAAGTTATCAGTTTTTCCTTAAGCTGTAATGTAAAATCTCGCAAGTTCTACTAGGCCAGGTGAATTGATTGTAATTAGGAATATTCACTTCAGTGTCAAAACTGGAGGTAATAACAATTCCATTTGAAAAGCACTATCTGGGTTAACTTAACAGAAACTACTGAAGTTTAAAATGCAGGTAATTCTATAAAGCTGTAATTGTGACACCATGTTATAGAAAATGACACAATATAAGTAATGCGGCCAATGGGAAAAACAGGGTTGGGGCAAACCATCAAAATTATCTGTAAAAGTCAAAATAAAAATAATAGTTAGCCTAACACAAACAATAGCACAATCTAAGTAAATCTTTTAATCATATATTTTAGTGAAATAATACAATAAATTTAACACTTTAACACTAAAATCACCGACTACAGCACTGTACGTTTCCCAAAGCTCTTCACCAGAAAGCGTGCAAGCTGAGTGACCACATGATGCTGATGCGGGTATCCAGTCCTCCTCAAGATTCCCTCCCCCCACTGGTTAGACTACAATTCCCAGATTCAAACTAAGTTTCAAGGCTCGCAGAGCTGATTGCATTCCTGTTTTGGCTGAACACACTGAATTTGCATTTTGCAGACAGAGGATCCTGAACCTGGCATTTGCTGTTCAGCTTGTGCTGGAGATGGAATCACTGCGAACGGGAGTTTGCTTGATAATAAAAAGGTCCACAATTCACAAATTGCATTACAACCAAATTGCGTTTAGTAAATGCACGTTATAGGAGAACTACCTGTATGACATATGAACACCAAAGCTAATGCTGAATGAAGCTTTCCTGCAGCACTGCATAAATAAAACCATAAGACATGACCAAAATTAGACCGTTCAGTGCTCCACCAATCAATGAGATCATGCCTGATTTTATCCTCAACTCCAATTTCTTGCTTTATCCCCATAACCCTTGCTCCCCTTCCAGATTAAAAATCTATCTCAGCCTTGATGATCCAGCCTCTGCAGGTAACCATACCACACATTCACTACCCTTTGAGAGAAGAACTTCCCCCTCATCTGTGTCTTAAATGGTAGTCCCTAGTCTGAGATTATGCCACAAGGGGAGAACAACCTCTTAGCATCTACTCTGTCATGTTCTCTAAGAATCGTATATGTTTCTGTAAGGTTGCCTGTTATTCTACTAAACTTCACTGAATATAGGTTCAGCCTCTCAAGCCACTTCATGAGACTTCCATACCCAGGATCAACCTATAGAACTGGCTGTGACCAATACCAATAATATTTCCTTTGATAAGATAACCAAAATCTTCTCATGCTTTTCCAGTTTGGCCTAACTAGTGCTTTGGATAGTTTTAAGAAGAGCTCCCTGTTTTTATACTCCATTGAAAGGCCAACATTCCATTTCCCTTCCTCATTGTGTGCTGAGTTTGTATGCTAGCTATTTGTGATTGTGATTTGTGATACATGAAGATTCCCAAATCCCTCTGCTGTGGTTTTCTTCCATCTTTATCCGTTTAAAAAATATTCAGCTCCCCTATTTGTCCTTGATGTGCCACGTTTTTGCCCACACACTTAACCTATCTAATATCCTCTGCAGACTTTGTGCCATTTTTACCACTTGCCTTCCCACCAATTTTTGTATCATGTCCAAACTTGGCTGTTGTGCATTCACTTTCCTCATCCAAGTCATTGATACATATTGTAAATTATGTGGCCCCAGCACTGATCCCTGTTGTACTGCATTAGCTGCCATCCTGAAAATTACTCTCTCATTCCAACTGTTAGTTATCCAATACTCTATTCATATTGACATACTGCACCTAACACCATAAGATAAAAGAAAAATAGTGTTCAGGGTTGTGCAGGTTTGTGTATTGACTATAGGAAATGCAAGATTATAGGGATAGCGTAGTGGTTTGGGTCTGGGTGGGCAACTCTTTGGAGGTTCAATATGGATTTGATGGGCCAAATGGCCTGCTTCCACATTGTAGGGATTATCTGATTCTATACTTAATAAACTTCACTGTGTGGCTATACCTTGTCACCTGCCTCACAAAACTTTAGTGTTATCAATGTGGCCCTCCGGCAAAATGCTTATCAGTTTAACTTTCACTTTCTGGCATGTTCAAAGTTAAAAATCACACAACATCAGATTATCGTACAGCAGGTTTATTTGGAAGCACTAGCTTTTGGAGCACTGCTCCTTTATCGGGCAACCGTGAAGGAGCAGCACTCCGAAAGCTAGTGCTTCCAAATAAACCTGTTAGACTATAACCTGGTGTTGTATGATTTTTAACTTAGTACACCCCAGTCCAACACCAGCATCTCCAAATTGTGGCATGTTGTTTCACCTATCTCACCTCCTAAAATTTCTTGCTTTTGACTGAATTCAAGCCTCAATTTGTTCTTCCAACCCGACCTCAAGATATCCAAACTCTTTCCTTTGCTTTAGTGTTGACTTGGCTCCTTATCCCTGATGTCTTCAATCTCCCCTTGCTGTCTCCTCAGCATTCATTGCTCTGTTGAAAAGGTGTCCTCTTGGGCTCTGCCTCTCTTCATCACAGTAACCTTTTCCAGCCCTTAAAATCACTTGAACTCTCAATTTCTCTCCTCCCTTGTGCATTCTTCCAGTTCATCATTTATGGTATGAATTGAGCCATTTAGACTTCATGCTCCAGAGTTCCTTTTCTGAAAATTTGATGGCTTTCTCGCTGTTAATACCACATTAAGACTTATTTATTTGATTCAGCTTTTGGTCTGTGCTGGCTCAGTATTGTCTTGTTATTTGATGCAATGTCCATTTTTTAATTTGCCTGTTTGAAGTACTAGGGGATGTTTTTATACAGTTAGTGACCATATAAATGCAAATATTTATTTAATTCAAATTGTGAAATTTAGGCAAATATGTTTTTATAAACAACCAGTTTGAACATTTTGTGATGCAACTTTGTGGCTATGAGTTGGGATTTCAATCTGGACCTTCTGTGCCATAAGATGCTAACAAGCAGGTATTTGATTGTTTTACACAGTATAATTGATCTTCCATCATGATGGGTCAAAATGAAGATCAGGTGAATAATAATTAAAATTTGGAGCTAAGTGAACCAGGGATAGAGGTCCTCTTGTGGCACAAGTAGTAGTGTCCCTACCCCTGGACTGGGAGGTTTGGGCTCAAGTCCCACCTGCTTCAGAGGTGTGTAATAACATCTCTGAACACATTGATTAGAAAAATAGGTAAGTTAACAGTTTTGAGCAAAATTTGGATCTTACATGGGTTTTCCACTTTTATTGTAATTAAACTGCAACTATCAGAAGATGAATAAAGTTGGTTACAGCTTAAATTTCTCTATAGTGCAAATAAACTGCTGAGCTGTGCGAATTAAGTGAAATGTTATGCAAATGATTTCCATGGGAACTTGCAGTAGGTAAGTAATAAAGATGACAACAGGAAACGAGGTTTTGGACATTTGTATGCAAAATTTTTGATGTATTCTCGATTGCGTGTTTGTTGTAGAATATGGTCATTATTGTATTGATAGTCTGCAAAGGTGACCATGCAGTTTAAACCTGAAAATCTGTGATTTTTCCAAAAAAATCTGTATTAATGTTAAATGGATGAATCAAAACTAAATAAGTACAGTATGGAAGTAATTATATATATATTGTACTCACGTGGAAGCTTGTTTCAACATATCCATAGAGCCTTGTAGGTGTATACAATTTCTACATGTTTACTTCAATGTACAATTTCATATAGTTAGTTTTGTGGTGGTTTTCTTCCTTAAGTTCTGTCATTTGCATTACTCATTTTATTTTCTTTTATTCTAGCCCTGATGATATTGGCACATGTTGGTACATTCTCTTGTCTGGTTCTGTATTCATCAAAGAGTCCATGTTTCTTCCTAGAAGCAGGTATGCTTGCAGTCAACAAATTTTTACAAAATTGTACTCTTTTTTTTATATAGAGGATATTGTGTATGACTATTGAATGTTCTAATTGTCCACATTATAAGACAATCAATTTATCTTGTAATATTTATTAACATGTTGAATTAATGTGTTAGTTGAATACATGTCAGCGTTTTAATAAACTGAAAGCTGATTAACTTGCAATTGATATTGAATGATCTTATTGAAATTAAAATGATTTGAAAATTTTATTTTGTACAAACAGAACCTTTGTGACATCTCTGAAGTGCTGTCATTGAGTAGCAGCACTAATACTGCCAATTTACTCTCTCACCAGTAATTGTATCCCTGGAAGATAATCCTGCTGATCTTTCTGGTTTCATTCACCCCTTTGCTCACTGACCCTTGGACTGTGCCAATAAATCAGCTATCAGTCCTCTCCACGGCTCCTGGAAGTCAGCTTAGTTCTTTGAGCAAAGGCTTTTGGCATTCATGACTGTATTGTATGGATTATTGTGTGGACATCAAGGTCTTTTATGGAAACCTGGCTCACTAGTTATGCTAACGGACCCAACTGAAACTTCCCCACTACTTCTAACCACCTACTCAAATATCATGTCAAGCATTAAGCTTCTCGTCAAATCTTTGCTGACCACTCTCCTGTTCCCCTACTCACAATCTACCTCTGTATTGAGTGACTTCTCAGTTTACATCTCAGCGTGTCTTTAAATTCATTGCTCTCTTGTACTCTCTGAACACTTCCCTCTTGAAGATCACCCTCTTAATCTGACCATCTCATGAGACCCCTCTGTGCTGATCATGTCAATCACAAAGGAGGCAATTTCTGATCACACTCTTTCAAATTTCATCCAGCCTTGCATCTTGTTTTGTCTGGTCCTGAAACTGAAACACCATTGCCAAAATCTCTTGCATTTTCACTTCCAAGTTGCCAACTGATTAACATAGAACAGCGAGAAAGTGAGGTCCTCACCCTCAACAATTTCTCCTTCGTATCCTCCCACTTACTTCAGACCAAAGGGGTTGCCATGGCCATCCGCATGGGCCCCAGCTATGCCTATCTGTTTGTCAGGTGCGTGGAACAGTCCATCTTCTGCAGCTATATCGGCACAATTCCCCACCTTTTCCTCCGCTACATCTGTGACTGTATCAGCACCACTTTGTGCTCCCACGAGGGGATTGAACAGATCATCAACTTCACAAACACCTTCCACCCTGACCTCAAATTCACCTGGCCCATCTTGGACATCTCCCTCTCCTTCCTGGACCTGTCCATGTCCATTCCTGGCGACTGACTCAATATGGATATCTACTTCAAACCCACCAACTCCCACAGCTACCTGGACTACACCTCCTCCCACTACTCCTCCTGTAAAAGCGCCATCCCTTAGTCCCAATTCTTCCGCCTCCGCCACATCTGCTCCCAGGAGGACTAATTCAACTCTAGAACATCCCAGGTGGCTTCCTACTTCAAGGACTGCAATTTCCCTTCCCACATGGTCGATAATAGCCTTCAGTGCAACACCTCCACTTCCCGCATCTCTGCCCTTGAACTCCACCCTTCCAGTTGCAACAAGGACAGAACCCCCCGCTCCCCCCCACCCCCAACCCGGTCCTCACCTACCACCCCACCAACCTAAAACGTAACATTCTCCGCCATTTCCACACCTACAATCAGACCCCACTACCAGACAACTATTTCCCTCCCCACCACTTTCAGCATTCCGCAGAGAGCATTGCCTCCATGACTCCTTCGTTAGGTCCACGTCTCTACCAACCCATCCTCCACTCCCAGTACCTTCCCTTGCCACCATAAGAGGCGTAAAATCTGCACCTGCACCTCCACACTAACCTCCATCCAAGGCCCCAAAGGAGCCTTTCATATCCAGCAGAGATTTTCCAGCACCTCCAGCACCTTCCAGCACTGAAGGCTATTATCGACCACGTGGGAAGGGAAATTGCAGTCCTTGAAGTAGGAAGCCATCTGGGATGTTCTGGAGTTGAATTAGTCCTCCTGGGAGCAGATGTGGCGGAGGCGGAGGAATTGGGACTAAGGGATGACACTTTTACAGGAGGAGTAGTGGGAGGAGGTGTAGTCCAGGTAGCTGTGGGAGTTGGTGGGTTTGAAGTAGATATCCATGTTGAGTCAGTTGCCAGGAATGGACATGGACAGGTCCAGGAAGGAGAGGGAGATGTCCAAGATGGGCCAGGTGAATTTGAGGTCAGGGTGGAAGGTGTTTGTGTCCGTTGTGTCCGTTGCTCTCGATGTGGGATGCCAACTTGTGGAATGTTTCAGCGAACATCTCCAGGACACACGCACCAATCAACCCTGTGGCCAAATGTTTTAACTCCCACTCTGCCAAGAATATGCAAGTCTTAGGCTGCCTCCACGACCAAATTCTAGCCACTCGATACTTGGAGGAAGAACACCTCATCTTATGTCTTGGGACCTTCCAACCACATGGGATCAATGTCGATTTCACCACTTTCCTCATTTCCCCTCCCCCCACCTTTTTCCAGATCTCACCCTCCAACTCAGCACTGCCCTCTTGAACTGTCCTACCTGTCCATCTTCCTTCCCACCTATCCCCTTCACCCTCCTCTCTGACCTATCGCCATCACCCCCACCTTCATTACTTATTGCATTCCCAGCTACCTTCCCCCGCCCAGCCGCACCGACCTCCCATTTATCTTTCAGCTCCCTTGCGCTCCCCACCCCCAATCCTGATGAGCTTGTGCTTGAAATGTCAACTCTCCTGCTCCATGGATGCTACCTGACTGGCTGTGCTTTTCCAGCACCACACTTATTGACATAGAACAGTACAGTACAGCACAGTAGAAGCCCTTTTAGCCGGCCTTGTATCCTATTCTAAAATCAGACTAACTTGCATATCCTTCATTGTACTGTCTTCCATGTGCCTATCCAAGAGTCATTTAAATGTCCCTAATATATCTGACTGTACTACCACTGCGTTCCAAATACCCTCCACTCTCTGTGTAAAGAACATGTCTCTGACATATCCTCTAAAGCTTCTTCCAATTACCTTAAAATCATGTCCCCTCATGATAGATATTTTCACCATGGGAAAAGGTCTCTGGCTATCCACTCTACCTATGTCTCTCAACATCTTGTACACCTCTATCAAGTCACCTCTCATCCTTCTTCATTCCGATGAGAAAAGCCCTAGCTTCCTCAAGCTTTCTTCATAAGACATGCCCTCCAGTGCAGACAGCATCCTGGTAAATCTTCTCTGCACCTTCTCAAAAGCTTTCACATCTTTCCTGTAATGAGGTGACCAGAACTGAACACAATATTCCAAGTGTGGTCTCCAGGACTCAATCCCCCTGCTAATGAAAGCCAACACACCATACGCCTTCTTAACAACCCTATCAACTTGGGTGGCAACTTTGAGGGACCTATGGGCATAGACCATAGGTCCCTCTGTTCCTCCACACTGCCAAGAATCCTGCCCATAACCCTGTATTCTGCATTCAAATTTGACCTTCCAAAATGAATCACTTCACATTTTTGGTTGAACTCCATCTGCCATTTAGCAGCCCAGTTATGCATCCTGTCAATGTCCCGTTGCAATCTCCAACAGCTCTCCACACTATCCAGATCTCTAGCACCCTTCGTGTCTTTGGCAAACTTACTAATCCACCCGCTTCCTCATCCAAGTCATTTATAAAAATCAGAAAGAGCAGAGGACCCAGAACCGATCCCTGTGGAATGCCACTGGTCACCAAGCTCCAGGCTGAATACATTCCATCTACCACCACCCTCTGTATTCTATGGGCCGGCCAATTCTGTATCCAGACAGCCAGATTTCCCTGTATACCATGCCTCCTTACTTTCTGAATGAGCCTATCAGGGGTAACCTTATAAAATGCCTTGCTAAACTCCACGTACACCACATCCACTGCTCTACCTTCAACAACGCGTTTTGTCATATTCTCAAAGAATTCAATAAGATTTTTGAGGCATGACCTGCCCCCTCAAAGCCATGCTGACTATCTCTAATCAAACTATGGTTTTCCAAATAATCATAAATCCTATCTCTCTGAATCCTCTCCAGTACTTTGCCCACCACTGACATAAGACTGACTGGTCTGTAATTCCCAGGAGTATCCCTATTCCCTTTCTTGAACAAGGGGATAACATTTGCCACCCTCCAATCATCTGGCAGTACTTCAGTGGAAAATGGGGATGCAAAGATCATTGCCAAAGCCGCAGCAATCTCTTCTCTTGCTTCCTATAGTATCCTAGGGTATATCCAGCCTGGCCCAGGGGATTTATCTATCCTTCTATTCTTTAAAATTTTCAACACATCCTCCTTCCTAACATCAACCTGTTCCAGCATGCCAGTCTGTTTCACACCGTCCTCAGAAATGTCAAGGTCCTTCTCAGTAATGAATACTGAAGCAAAGTATTCATTAAGGACCTCCCCTACTTGCTCCGACTCTCGGCACAAGTTCCCTCCACTATCCCTGATTGGCCCTACCCTCACACTGGCCATTGTCTTGTTCTTCACATAAGTGTAGAATGCCTTAGGGTTTTCCGTAATCCTACCAGCGAAAGCTTTTTCATGCCCCCTTCTAAGTCTCTGAAGTCCAGTCTTCAGTTCCTTCCCGGCTACCTTATAATCCTCTAAAATCCTGTCTGATCCTTGCCTCCTCAACCTTAAGTAAGGTTCATTCTCTCTCTTGTTACCCAAGGTTCTTTGAAATTACCATCCCTTCCTTGCCTCAGTGGGGACAAATCTGCCCAGCAAGTGCTTCCTAAGCAATCTCCACATTTCTGTCATACATTTCTCTGAGAACATCTGTTCCCAATTTAGGCGCCCCAGTTCCTGCCTAATAGCATTGTAATTCCCCCTTCCCCAATTAAATACTTTCTCATACCATCTGCTTGTATCCCTCTCCATTAGTATAGTAAAAGTCAGGGAGTTGTGATCACTATCACGGAAATGCTATCCCACTGAGAGATCTGACAACTGGCATGGTTAGTTGTCAAGCACCAAATCCAAAATGGCCTACCTCTAGTCGGCCTATCTATGTATTACATCAGGAACCCTTCCTGGACACACCCAACAAAAACTGCTCCATCAAAACTATTTGAACTAAGTAGGTTTCAATCAATATCAGGCAAGTTAAAGTCACCCATGACAACTAACCTATGTGCCTCCTATGGTTTAAATATCTACTGCAAAAAAACTGCATTACAGCTGTACTGAGGGAGGATATTCCCTGACATATATCCAAGGATATTATTTGGGTTGAATTCAGAAATAAGAAAGGGATGATTGCCTTATTGGGATTGTATTATACATCCCCTAATAGTCAGAGGGAAATTGAGAAACAGATTTGTAAGGAGATCTTTGTTATCTGTCGATGCTCTGACCAAGCATGCAAAACACCTTCTTCACTATCCTATTCTACCTGCGACTCTATTTTCAAGGAACCATGAACCTGCACTCCAAGGTTTCTTTGTTCAGCAAAATCACTCCCCAGGACCTTCCCATTCAATGCATAAATCCTGCCCTGGTTAGCCTTTCTGAAATGCAGCACCTCACATTTATCTAAATTAAACTTCATCAGCCACTCCTCTGATCAAGATACTGAGGTAACCTTCTTTGCGGTCTACTACACCTCCTAACTTTGGTGTCATATACCTAGAATCTGCCCTGGTTAGCCTTTCTGAAATGCAACACCTCACATTTATCTAAATTAAACTTCATCAGCCACTCCTCTGATCAAGATACTGTTGTACACTGAGGTAACCTTCTTTGCTGTCTACTACACCTCCTAACTTTGGTGTCATATACCTAGAATAAACATAGAAACCGTACAGTGTGGAAACAGGCCATTTGGCCCAACAAGGTCACACCGATCCTCCAAAGAGTAACCCTCCCAGACCCATTTCCCTACCCTATTACTCTACTTTTACCCCGACTAACCCACCTAACCTAAACATCCATGAACACTATGGGCAATATAGCATGGCCAATCCACCTAACCTGCACATCTTTGCATTATGGAGGAAAACCAGAACATCCAGAGGAAAGCAATGCAGACACTGGGAGAATGTGCAAACTCCATACAGACAGTCGCCTCAGGCTGAAATCAAACCCAGACCCGTGGCGCTGAGAGGCAGCAGTGCTAATCGTCATCTGCAAACTTCCTAACTATGCCTCCTGTTTTCACATCCAAATCATTAATATAAATGACAAAAAGCAGTGGACCCAGCACTGATCCTTGTGGCAGACCACTGGTCACAGGCCTCCAGTTTGAAAGGCAATGCTCCACAGCCACCCTCATCTACCTTTGAGCCAGTTCTGTATCCAAATGGCTAGTTCTCCTTGTATTCCATTGTTAGGTTCATTTTTTTCCCTGACGTTCTTGTACACATAATGCCAACCTTTGTGAACAAGCAAAATTTTATTAAGCACAGTACAGTACAAGCTTTGGAGCAACCCTGAACACTCTTCGCCATGATTGCGAAGCGTGTCCAGGGAAACTGTCTCTGAACAAAGGAAACTGTCCTTCCTTTATACAAAATCTTTACATCACAGTCAGTAATGCTCACAAGACAACCCCCAGTCATTCCCTCATGGTCACATGCCACTCAAGCCACAAGGCAGTGACCACCTTACCTTCAGAAACAATATAATGCAAATTATCCCTTAATGGCCAGATCTGATGTGAATTGTATTTTTTTTACCTACAGGCAGTAGTCAGAATTCCAACTATAATGTTCTCATTGATTTCAAAATAGGGGATGAAAATGTAAACAGACTTTTGAATAACAAGGAGAAATTAATGTAATTTCTTACAATCTCTCTGTAAACCAGGAGCATCCCACCCTAGCCTCGGGACATCCAATCTCGTGTAGGTCAACAGAGCAAGTTAACTCTTTAATATCACACCGTGTGATCTAACTTTGCTAACCAGTCTATCATGAGGAATCTTGTTGAATGCCTTACTGAAGTCCATAAAGAACATGTACTGTGCCCTCGCCAATCCTCTTTGTTACTTCTTCAAAAAACTCAGTCAAGTTAGTGAAACATGATTTCCCATGCACAAAGTCATGTTGACTATCCCCAATCAGTCCTTGCCTTTTAAAAGTATATAGCTAATGCCAGCACACTGAACAGCATTGATGTAAAGAGGAATCTTAGGGTTCAAAGTGGCCACACAAGTAGATAGGGTGGTGAAGAAGGCAGATGGCATGCTTACCTTTATTGGTAAGGAAATTGAGTACAAGAGTCAAGGTGTCATGTTGCAGCTTTATTAGACTTTGGTTAGGCTGCACTTAGAGTATTTATGTTCAGGTTGCAACATTACAGGAAGGGTGTGGAGGCTTTGGACAGTTGCAGAACAGGTTTACCAGGATGCTGCTTTTAATTAGAGGACGTGAACTGTAATGAGAGGCTAGAAAAACTCTGGTTCAGTTCTCTGGAGTGGCGAGGCTGAGGGGAGACTTGATTTAGATGTATAAAACTATGAGAGGCATAGATCGGGTTGACGGACAGAATGTTTTTCCAGAGCTGAAATTTCTAAAACTAGGGGGCATGCATTTAAGGAAAGAGGAGGAAAGTTCAGAGCAGGTGTGAAGGGTAAGTTTTTTATACAGCGAGTAGTTGGAGTGTGGAACGCGCTGCTGGGGGTGGTGGTGGAGGTAGATACGATAGGGATATTTAAGAGACTTTTAGATAAGCACATGAATATGCAAACAATGTTGGGTTATGGACCAAGGCAGGCAGAAGGAATTAGTTTAATTTGGCATCATTTTTGGAACAACATCATGGGCTGAAGGGCCCATTCCTGTGCTGTACAGTTCTACGTTCTATGACATGTCACAGTGAAGCAATTTTATTAAGCTTCCTATTGTAATGTCAACAAACTGACCTCAAATTTAAATTGGATATAGATTTGAAAAAGATAAATTTTCTTGGCTGTGGGGTAGGAACAGGGAATGGGGCTAATAGGATTCTTTCAGAGGGTTGACAGAAGCCTGATGAACCAAATGATTTCCTTCTGCTGTGTTTGATTCTGTAAGCATGTGCAACTTATGCAACAGTTAACATAATTGGGAGAGTTATACCCTAAATGTAAGTCAAACCCTAAATGTAAAACATGTGCATTCCTGGTATTTTTGAGCAAAACCTTTTATTTCCATCAAAGGACTTCACAGACATAAATTTGAGTAGCAAACAATGTTTTCTCTCATTTTCTTTTCTTCTGCACAATATTTATTCTCTCCACCACAAATGCTTAATAGCAGCAGTGTGTATTATCTACAAGATTAACGGCTGAAATTCACTAAACATCCTTAGTACCTTCCAAATCCATAGCCACTTCCATCTAGAAGGACAAGGGCAGCAGATCCATGGGATGCCACTGCCTGCAAATTCCGTTCAAACCACTCACCATCCTGACTTGGAAATATGATTAGATTAGATTAGATTAGATTACTTACAGTGTGGAAACAGGCCCTTCGGCCCAACAAGTCCACACCGACCCGCCGAAGCGCAACCCACCCAGACCCATTCCCCTACATTTACCCTGCACCTAACACTACGGGCAATTTAGCATGGCCAATTCACCTGACCTGCACATTTTTTGGACTGTGGGAGGAAACCGGAGCACCCGGAGGAAACCCACGCAGACACAGGGAGAATGTGCAAACTCCACACAGTCAGTCGCCTGAGGCGGGAATTGAACCCGAGTCTCTGGCGCTGTGAGGCAACAGTGCTAACCACTGTGCCACCGTGCCATCCATATGTTGCCATTCTTTCATTGTCATTGGGTCAAAATCCTGGAATTCCTCCCTCAGGGTAATGAGGGCATGTAGACTGCAGTAGTTAAAGAGGGCAGTTCATCACCTCCTTCCTAAGGACAACTAGGAATGGGTATAAATGCTAGCCAGCCAGAACACCATGTCCCATGAGTGAACTAGTGTGTGTTGCACTGCGTGGACTTAGTAAAATTATCATTTGGCTGGGAACCACACCCAACTTAAAGAAACTGCTGCTTGTACTGAGAATGTGTATAGGACATAAGCAGGTAGGAAAGAGTTAAGTTTTGAGTTTTGTGAAACAAGAGGTTCAGCTGAGCATGTCTCAGATCAGATAAGAACTTGCAGTTAACAGTGGGATGCTGGAGGCAAGGGTAATGGGTTAACAAGGTGTAAAAGTATTCATTATGAAGAGTCATTTAACAGTATTGGAAGCATTCAGTATGTAAGGTCAGTTTAACAAGTGAAAAGTATTCATTTGTTTGGGTTCAATTCCCCTGGCTGGGTAATTGAGATTCAAATCCTCTGAATGGTACTGGGATTCGAGTCCCTTGGGGTGGGTTTGATTTGAGGTTTGAGTCTTCCATGCTGTGTTGGAGTTGGAGTATTTAAGTGAGATTCGAGCTTTCTGTTTTCAAGTGAGGTTTGAGCTCTCTGTTCAAGCAAGGTTTGAGCTTTCTGTGTTTATGTGAGGTTTGGGTTTTCTGTGTTTAATTGGGGTTTGAGTTTTCTGTGTTTAAGTGAGAATTGTTGTCTCTGTGTTTAAGTGGGGTTCAAGCTCCCATGAGAAGTGGTGAGAAAGAGGTTAAAGTCCCCAAGTGGTGAAATTTTATAATTTCAGTGAGAGGATGGAAAAAAAATGAAGGAGAGAAATGCTGAAATTAAGGTTGTACTCGTACTTGAGTTGAAGGAGGAGAGTTTCAATGTAAATTGTGCCATGCTGAGAGTTTTTGATGTTTAAAAATGTTGGTTTGTTAAAGTTCTGGTTCAGAAAATCCTTTTAATTAATGGTTTTGCCTTATTTGAATCCCGATCTCCAGTCAATGTGTTTTGTGAGCTGTGTAGTGGGGCAGATTTTGTTTTTGCATTGAAATTGTACAACATTATCTCCTCAAAATTATCAAACTTGTAACCTTAAAACAAATTGATTGAGGGCCTTGAGCCCCTGAGTTTCAAATTCTACAATGCCCATTAAAAAAAAAAGCGATTGGGTCAGTGGTCATGCTTTAGCCAGAAGGGAGTATTGTATTAAAATATTTTTGCTGCTGTTGTGCAGTGTGCTTACAAAAAGAAGAGTGCGTTTTTAGTTTGATGTTTTGTTAAAATTTTCTAGAGAATATCAGAACTTGAGGCTGCACTGCTTAAATTCTGTTAATTATTATTAAGACTTTATTGGCCCCCTCCATATTGCAAATTCAAAGAATGTTGATCTCTACCGAAGCTGCTACTGTAATTCTGACTGTCTTATTTGGGAAGTTTTGTTTGGAGAACATATTTTAAAATATTCAGTATTTGTTTATCATGAATATTTGAGATTTAAATCTGAACTGAAACTGCCTCTTCAATTGATAAAGCACAGGAAACATCTTGTTGTTTTCTTGCTGTTTCAGACTTTTGAGATACTTTTCCTGACAGCTTTCACACTAGCGAAGTATGAATTTGTTAAAAGAAAATAACTTTTGAATAACCTGAAAGAGTTTACCTGAAGGTTTAATTTTAGGGCCATTGATTGTTGTTTTTATAATTGACTGAATTGTTTAGGCAGTAAGATTTAGAAGTTTATGGATTGTATAAAACTTGATAATGTCATAAAAAGTGAACAGAGTAACAGACTTCAAGATGACTGAAAATGCTGAAATAGGCGTGATATTTTGTATATAATGTTGGTTCTGCTGGTTGTGGGTATGGGCTCCTTTTATTCTTGTCAGGCTACCATGATACCAGAGGTCTGAGTAGTCTGGTGGTAATTTCTGATATGAGCTTAATATATGGCAGTGTGGCCAGTGTCTGGATATATTTTAACTTCCTGTTGTGGTCTGCTGTTAGGTATCAGTGAGCTATGCTTTTTGGGTACCTGTTGTTTCTGAAGAAGTTGTGTCTGTGTTCTTCTGTTCTGTGCAGCTCCGGGATGCTGCAATGTGTTATGGCTTGCTTGAACAATGTTAAAATGCAGCTCCATTTGTGGGTGTTGGAATGGTTGTTGTTGTAATTGAATACTTGTTCTATGTGGGTGACCTTCTTGAAGCTGAGAATGTGGTGCTGGGAAAGCACAGCAAGTCAGGCAGCAATTGAGGAGCAGGAGAATCTGATGAAGGATTCCTTATGAAGGGCTCTTGCCCAAAACGTCGATTCCCTGCTCCTCGGATGCTGCCTGCTCTGCCATGCTTTTCCTGCACCACACACTCGACTCTGATCTCCAGCATCTACAGTCCTTACTTTGTCCTTCCTGTTAAGCTTGTCTAGAGCTGCCCATTGGCCTAAAGAAGAGTGGACTCACAGAGGAAGCCGAACAGACTATTAGGCAGACAGTGGCTCCAATGTTAAGCAGATATAAAGAAGGAGACACCCTCAACACACCAGAAAGAAAAGCCCATGAAGGGTTCAGGAGGGACAAAAACATTATAATCTTACCAGTGGGCAAAGGGCATATGACTGTCATATTGAACACAGAGTACAATACATAGAGAAAGCGAGCACACTACTAGCAGATACCGACATTTATCGACAGATGTGACACCATAACAGGAAAACCACATCACAGTTAGCTTGAGAAAACTACATCAGACAGGAGAAACTAACAAGACTAACTTCCAAAACGTGAAGCCAGAGGATTCCAACGCACCCCACTCCTATGGACTCCCAAAGGTATGCAAACTAGGAATCCCTCCTCAGACCCATAGTTTCACTCTCAGGAACGCTAACATACTGACTAGCTAAAGAACTGCTTCAAAGGCTAAAACACCTAGTGGACAACTCAACCCAATCCATCCACTCCACCCAAGAATTCCTCAACATCATCAAGGACACCAGAATAGACTAGGACGAGATTAGGGTCTCCTTTGACGTGACAGCACTGTTCATCTCTGTAGAGATTACCCTAGCCAAAGAAGCACTAGCCTTGCTATTTGAAGGACCAGAAATGCAGGCAACCTACAACACCAATTTTAGAAAAGACAGCATCCTCAAAATACTAGATCTCTGCCTCACGACCCACTTCATCTTCAATGGCCAGGTATACAAACAAATCAATGGATCACCGATATTAGAGCTAATAGAAGAAGCTGCTATGCAAAGACCAGAATGGACATCAGTTTCCACTATCCAGCCTAAACGGTGGATCCACAATCTAGCTGACACCTTTCCTCTGTACCAAACAGTTAGAGGAAACCCATCAACTCAAACAACATCCTTACCGGCATAAAATTCACCAAGGAAGAAGAGAACAACAACCAACTCCCCTTCCTGGATGTAATGGTCAAACGTAGGCCAATGGGGAGCTCTGCACCAAATTATACAGCAAGGCCACCCACACAGCCCAAGTACTCAACTACAACAGCAACTATCCCAACAGCCAAAAATGGAGCTGCATTGTTCAGGTGATGCATTAACACAATGCAGCACCCTGGAGTTGTGCATAGCGGAAGAACAACATCTACACAATGGCTTCAGAAACACTGGGTACCCAGAAAGTGCAGTCTGCTGATACCTGCATGAAGACCACAATAGGAAGACACAACATGTCTGTACATATTGGCCACACTGCCATACATTGAGGGCATATCAGAAGTGACCACCAGACTACTCCGACCTTTGGGTATCCTGGTAGCCCACAAAGAAGAAGGGCTTATGCCCGAAACACGATTCTCCTGCTCTTTGGATGCTGCCTGACCTGCTGCGCTTTTCCAGCAACACATTTTTCAGCTCTGATCTCCAGCATCTGCAGTCCTCACTTTCTCCTCACCCACAAATCACCTACCACACTGTAAAGAATTCCATACCCACAACCAGGACCAACTTTATATACAAAATACCACATAAAGACTGCCAAAAATACTACATAGGGAAAACAAGGAGAAAATTAACCAGCAGAGTACATGAACACAAACTAGCCACCAAGAGACATGACCAGCTATCACTTGTTTCTACATGCATAGACAATGAAGGACACCAATTCAACTGGGACAACGTATCCACTCTAGAACAAACCAAACGGAGATATGCATGAGAATTCCTGGATCTTGATCTGGAACTCCATTAACAAACATGTAAAGGTGGACTCTGTATATCAACCACTAAGAAACAGAAACAGCAACAAATCTGGAAATGACACCACCAACCCCAGCAGATCCAGACACACAGCAAGCGGGACAGAGCACTAAAGCTTCACCGGAGGCGAACTGATGATATTACCTAGAATGGTGATGAAATGTTGCTCAACAATCTGTTTAGATATGCTATGAACTAAAGTTTTCTGGCTCAGAGGTTGGGACACTACCACTATACTGCAAAAACTCCTCAGGGCCTCTTTATGCTATTTTAATCAATCTGCACAAGAGGTTTATGAATTATATCAGAAATTTGAAAAGGGACCAAAAAGATACTATGACCCTATGAAAGCAGAGGTATCTGTTTGCAAGTATTTACAACACTAATTGTTCATGTCTGTGTTTGATCTAGTTCTCATCGTTTTTGTGAGATTGCAAAGTTAAAAGGACAACGGTCCCATCTGTCTGTGGAAAATATAGGGTGTGCAGAATGGCCGACAGAAGGGATTGGTGCATGCAGCCTGTTTTAAGAAATTAAGTTTCAAGGTTGGGTGCATGGATGAAGAATCAGACTATGATTATGAGTTGAAATGTGTGGTGTTGGAAAAGCACAGCAGGTCAGGCAGTATCCGAGGAGTGGTAGGGTCGACGTTTCGGGCATAAGCTCTTCTCACTTTTTCCTATGATCATAGGTGGAGAGGGAAGAGAATGGAGGTCCAAGCTTTCTGAATGAGACCTACAGGAGTATTCCTTTTCTTCCTAACCAACAGAGAAACCTGAAATAGTTTTAAATTTGACTTGGTGATAGTGTTTCTCCAATTTGCACTGTGGGTTGAAATTGCAGATCAGGTCCTAAAAAACATAATTGGATCAATTTTATCTGCTGTTTCCTTCTTGCAAGTGCCCTGTTCATCTGGTCAAAGATCAAGTTAGTTTACAGACAGTAAGAAGGAAATGGGTTCAATAGGAATAAGTGAATACATCCAACTTTATCCTCTATCTAGTTTCTGCCTGGCAACGACATCTAAAATCAGCATCACTAAATCCAGTCAAATTGTGAACTGACTGCTCACCGCAAGATTATGACATTTTCCTGTCATAGAACAATACAATAGACGAACAGGCCTTTCGGCCCACCATCTCTGCACTGACTATTATGCCATTATAGACTAATTCCATCTGCCTGCACATGGTCCATATCTTCCTAATCCCAGCCTGTTCATGCCTAATTACGTCTTAAACATTGCTATCTGCTTTGACCATCTGACCTGGCAGCAGCTCCAGTCACCTACCACTCTGTGTAAAACAAAATAGAAGCTATCGCACATTGCTTGGGCTTGATGTCACATTGAATAATGCCAGTCAAACCAAGTTTAATGAAGCACTCAAGGGATTCTGTTAGACCTCGAGGGAATTTATGTTAAAATTACAGTTACACAATCCTTTATCTAAAATTCCGAAATTTGAAAACCGAAGATTTTTCGTGAAGTCTTTTTATGTATAACAAGGTTGTTTGGTGTGCGAACAGGTGACCCAACTCCACACCCACTCGACTAAAGTCACAGATGTGACGTAGCGGCGTGGCCCAGCACCCGCAGGTGTCAATTGTGTCTCAGTGCTCACACTAGTCACATGTGGGTCTGCTGTTCAGTAAGTTTTTTTTAACTTCAGTATGAAAATATAATTTATTCTGAAATCTGAGAAACAACTCGCCCCAAGGATTTCGGATAAAGGATTGTGTACCTGTGCTTGTTTTTAAATATCCTGAATTGTAATCATCATTAACCCATGACACAATTTGCAGATTGCTGGGTGCAACAAGTGCAATGCAACCAAATCACCTCACATTGTAGTGCAGTCTAACATCAACCTTAAAATACTGCAGAAGTTTTCTTTTTATTAATTCATGGAATATGAATGTGATTGACTGTAGCCAAAGTGATATGTACACAGCCACAATATTGTTAGAGAACCAGTTCTAGAACTTTGATCCAGCTAATGAGGAATGGTGATTTAGTTCCAAGTCTGATACTGACTTCGGAGGGGAACTTGAGGGTGCTGCCCTCGTCCTTCTAGATGGTAGAGGTTGTGGATTTAAAAGGTGCTCTCAAAGAAGTGCATCTGTTGCCTGCACACACTGATGCTGCTGTACTGTGATGGTCAGTGTAGAGCAAGTGGCTTGCTTGATGGTTTCAAGCTTCTTGAATGTTGTATTCGTGCTCATCTAAACAATTCATTTCGATATGTTTGCCTCATGAAATATTCTCTGCAGGTGAGTATCAGAAAGTCTTTTATCTTAAAATTGCAACAAAAACTTAAATGATAATGTATTTCAATATATTTGTTATATGGGATGACCTAGTTGTCTCCAACAATGAAACGTGAACATTCTTTTTCTATTTGGATAAAGTATCCAGATTTGGAAAAATATCTTATTAAAACTTCAAAAATGATTTCTGTGACTTTAATCATACTTCATTGTCCTTGATATCGTGTAAAACTGGGGTTGTAAGAACCTTTCAATTGTGTTCCTTATTCATGCAATCATTACTATATTACTGAGAATAAAACATCCTGATTCACTGAATACGATTTGTAATTACTAAGCTTCATGTTGCTTTATGAATTATTATAGAAAACATGTTTCAATGCAATCAATGAAAATTTTAAAAATAAATTACATTCACTTTTTCAGATGATTAATGCTCAGGGCTATCATTTTTTAATATAAAAAGCAAGGCATAAGTAAAATATAACAAGAAACTGCAGATGCTGGAAGTCTGAACCAAACAAATTGCAAAAACAGAAAAACACAACAGGTCTGGTAGCATCTGTGGAGAAAAATAGAATTAGCATTTGCATCCGGTGACTCCTCTTCAGAATAAAATAAACACTGAAAGAAAGATGATAGACCTTATTTTAATGCAGTGCTTTTGAAGATCTTGGTATCCCAAAATGCTTTAAAATATTTTTGAATTGCTGTACTGTTGTAGAAAATTCAGCAGCCATTCGAACACAGTAAGGATGTGATAATCTGCTTTAGTGATGTTGTCTGTGGGATAAATATTAGTCCCTTATCTTCCTTTAAAATATTGCCTTTGTGCCTTTTGTGTTCTCGACACAAAAGGTACAAATCAGTTTACTCTCTGTTTCAAAAGATAAAATCTCTGATAATGCCATACTCCTACAAGGCATTTTGTGCTTCCCTGTCTGGATTTTGTGCTCAAGTCTTTGGAGTAAAAGCTGAGCTCTGATATAATCTGTAAAATGCTATTGCTAATGTTAAATTTACTTCTGAGTTTTAAACATTTATATTTAATTTGCTGTTTAAAATTTTGTAAATGATTTTTTTGGGAGCCAAAATATTCATCAAATCAATATTTTTTTCACCTGAGGTTTCCACTTAGGCTTTTCTGTAAATTATTGGAGAGATGCATCAAAGTGCTTTGGTGGATCTTTTTCTTTTCAGTTGTTTATTTGTGTTTAACAGATGAGATTTACTTGATAATTGGCTATTCAACAAAAGACTTCAATTTAGAAGCCTATGAATTATTTTTGAGTGAATCCCTAAGGAGTACTGTTAAGCAGAGGGATCTGGGTGTATAGGTCCAGAGATCACTGAAGGTGGCAGTGCAGGTAAATAGGGTAATAAAAAAGGCTGGTGGCATGCTTGCCTTCGTTGGAAGGGGTATGGAGTGTAAGGATAGACAAGTTATGCTGCACCTTTATAGAACTTCAGTTAGGCCACACTTGGAATATTGCGTACATTTCTGGTCATCACATTACCAGAAGGATGTGGATGCTTTGGAGAGGATATTGAAAAGGCTTGTGGGGAATAGATGGGGGGGTGGAGTTTGTAGCTATGAACAGAGGTTGGATACACTGGGTTTGTTTTTGCTGGAATGCAGGAGGTTGAGGAGCAACCTGAAAAAAAGCTTGCAAGATTATGAATGGCATGGATGGAATGGAAAGTATGAGGCTTTTTCCCAGGGTGAAGGGCTTAGTTACTAAAGGACACAGATTCAAGGTACGAGGGTGCAAATTTAAAGAGATGTGCGAGGCAAGTATTTCCACACAAAGGGTAGTGGGTGCCTAGAACATATTGCCAGTGGAGGTGTTTGAAGCAGACACAATAGCAGCTTTCAAGAAGCACCTAGACGAATACATATCCTGTAAGTGAAGACAGTTTTGGTATGGAAGGACAAAATGTGGTGACACAGGCTTGCAAGGCCGAAGGGTCTGTTCCTGTACTGTATTGTTCTTTGTTCTAAATGGCACAACCAAATAACGGAATGCTTTGGCTAGTTGCTCCACTTAAGTTTTTTTTCTACAATGCCGTTGTACTTTGAAAAGGTATTTAAAAATTGTACATGTATGGTCTGGAAAATTCGTACATGAGATTCTAGGTTGTGGTGAGTGGAAAAGAAATTTGTGAAGGTCACTGATTTGTAGGAGAAACTGAGAACTCAAACACTAGTTGGGAAAATATAATGCGAAAGGCAACCAATCACTTGTTATCTACATTGAGACTAAAGGTTTTTTTCTCTCCAGTTATCTCTGAGCCTTTGTTCATTAGTAGGGCCGTCTATGAAGGTAGTACGACTGTTATGTAAATAGAGGTTAAATAAACGTTTTTAAAGCTGATTGTATAATGTACCCAAGGTAGTACTTTGAATGACCTTGGAACATGGGCACATGCTAAAATGAGTATCAGATTAGTAATCAGCCATTTCTTGAATGGCAACGTCTGAAAAGCAGCTGTCAGACACTAGCTGAGGTCATAACCATGGAATGCGGAAGCGATGCGCTTGCAGCATTTGTTGCACATATCTTGCAGCCAGTCGAGGTAGTCAGGTCACCAAGGCCGGAAATGAGTCGTCCGATGGAATTTTCGTTTTACTTGCCTCTCCACGAACAGCAATACAAGAGAAAGATAGATTCCAAAAGTTTGCCATTAAAAAAAAGTGCAGCACAGTAAAAGGCCTTTCGAAAAAAAATGGTAGAACTCGACTTTATCTATAATATATGGGTTAGAGCATTGTTTTGCTTGTCGCTGAAGTTATATTTGTTTTGTATTTTTACTTTTTTAAGCAGCAAACATCATTGCGGTGTCGGTGTAGTTCAGATAATGAGCTGAATTGTTTCTTAATGGCCGCACACTCGACTGGTGAGTGCTAGTGTAATTCAGTCGAATTGTGTTAGTTTTTTTTCGTTGTTGTAGATGCCTATTGTAGATATTTAAAGAGCCTGTAAGGGATTAAACATGCAAAATGAGAGTCCGTGTCGAAGGTTTCCAAATGTATTTGATATAATTTGTTTAGTATAGTGCATAAGAAACGAGTTTCAGATTTGTTTTGATTGCATTTCTGGGAAATTGGCTGGTCAAATGTTGATAGCTATTTACATACCTTTCCATTTTATTAATTTACAGTCTGTGTACAGTTATGCACCATATTTTTCAAGAGTCCCTATGCAATGTAATTGGCATTTTAATGAAAAAATAAACCATTTCAGTGGAGTAACCCTCTCAGTTAAGAGCAAATGACGTTGTTCAGAAACAGTTGAATGCCTTCTCGACTACAATTTAAATCTTTTCAGTGATTACTCAGTGAAAAATAACTTGGAACATCTTAGCTTTCTGCTGACTTCTCTTTTGTTATTATTGACAAATTTAGAAGCAATATTGCACTTTGTTTCACTTGCATGCGGAAAACCTGATTAAATCGATTCAATTTCCCCAAGCATTGTAAATATCAGTCTTCAAATGGACTAAAACATGTTTTGCTCACAATAACTGAGTTGAACAGAAGAGTACATTGTCTTGGCAGCCTGCTTTCCACAATTACAACATCAATCATAAGTGTGGACGATCTCTTATCAGCTTTAGTTAAGTTCAGTTCTCTTGTACAGTCAAGATTTCCAGACTTCTCACACTAGTATTGTTCCATTGCTAAGTAAAGATAGACATTTTGTAGTAAAAAAAAATGATTTATTGGAAAGTTGTTTTGTTTTGGATTTTGATATGGTTTAGTAAGCACATCGTTCTTGCTTTATTACTTAAATTGTTAAGTCATAATGCAGCAGCATGCACTTTGATATGTTGTAAAATGCATATAATCTGATGCTGTTTTTATAAACTTCTGTCATTTTTGAAGATTGTATCTTGGCAAAGAGAAGCCACAGCCATAGTGATGCATGCTAAATTGATTTTAGTTTGTGACACAGAATGTTAGTTGCGTGAGGTTAATGTTTGTGATACCATAGAAAGGAATAGCCTAGCAATGGGGGTTGGACTGCTGTGAAATTGGAATGTTGGGGCCCAGGTTAAGGGTAAAGAACTTTAAATAACTTAGGAATCAGCCGGACTGGTTATGTGTCATACTTGTATGTTGTATAAATATGTGCCATATAACCATAAACCAGGGGCAAACTAAAACAGTGTTTATTTTGAAGACTCAATTTCTGGTATTTTCTGGAGAAAAAGTGTAAGAATAGCACATTGTTCTGACAAGCTGGGAAAAAACATCATTATGTTAATGCAAGGCTCTAAAATGCATGACTGTCATTATTGTCTTTAAAGATCTCAGAGTATCAATAATATCAAGGGGTAATACATTTTGTATATGTTCAAGGTTTGTGTCAAGATTTGTAGCTCGGGTGCCAGTTGTCATGGTGTAGGTATGTTCGCTAAGCTGGGAAGTTGATTTGCAGATGTTTTGTCCCCTGTCTAGGTGACATTTTCAGTGCTTTGGAGCCTCCTTTGAAAAAGTGAGAACTGCAGATACTGGAGATCAAAGTCAAAAAGTGTGGTACTGGAAAAGCACAGCTGGTCAGGCAGCATCCAAGGGGCAGGAGAATCGGTGTTTTGAGCATAAGCTCTTCGTCAGGAATGTGGGGAAGGCCTGGGGGGGGGGGGGGCTGAGAGATAAATGGGAGGTGTTTGGGGCTGGGGGGAAGGTAACTGGGAATGTGATAGGTAGATGAAGGTGGGGGTGATGGTGATAGGTTGGAGTGGAGGATAGAGTGGATGGACAGGTAGGAGAGTTTCAGAGGGCGGTGCCAAGCTGGAGGGTTAGATTTGGGATAAGGTGGGGGGAGGGGAGTTGACGAAACTGGTGAAATCAACTTTGATCCCTTGTGATTGGAGGGTCCGAAGGTAGAAGATGAGGCATTCTTCCTCCAGGCATTGAGGAGACAGGATGTCAACTTGCAGAATGTTTCTGAGAACATCTCTGGGGCACACGCTCTGAACAACCTCATCGCCCTGTGGCCAAACACTTCAACTCCGCCTCCCACTCTGCCAAGGCCATGTAAGTCCTGGGCATCCTTCACCTCAAGGTTCTAGTCACCTGATGCTTGGAGGAAGAATGCCACATCTTCTGCCTTGAGATCCTCCAACCACACGAGATCAATGTTGCTTTCACCAGTTTCCTCCTCTCCCCTCCCCCAACTTTATCCCAGATCCATCCCGCCAACTTGGCACTGCCCTCTTGAACTATCCTACCTGTCCATCATCTTTCCCATCTATCTGCGCCATGCTCCACTCTGACCTATCACCTTCACTCCCACCTTCATCGACCTATTACATTCCGGGCTACCTTCCCCCACCCCGCCAGCCCAACTTCACTCCCATTTATTTCTCAGCTCCTTCGGACCTCCCCCACATTCCTGAATAATAACTTATACTCGAAACGTTGACTCTCCTGCTTCTCGGATGTTGCCTGACTGGCTGTGCTTTTCTAGCGCCACACTTTTTGACAGCCTGCTGTGAAGCGCTGCTGTACTTTGTCCTCTGGAATTTATTTGGTTCCGTTTCTGCTGGATCCAGTTGCCAGTTCTGGTTGTTCATTGTAGTAGCTGGTATATTGGGTCTAGGTCAATGTGCTTTTTGATGGAGTCCAAGGCTGAGTGCCATGCTTCTAGAGATTCTCTGGCTGTCCTTTGTTTAGCTTGCCCTATGATTGTTGTGTTGTTCCAGTTGAATTTGTGGTCCTTGTCATCTTTGTGCATGGCTACTAGGATTAGCTGGCCATGGTGTTTAGTGGCTAGTTAGAGTTTGTGGATGTGGATTGCTAGTTGTCTGCCTGTTTGACAGTTACGCTCAGACAACAACTCACCAGGGCAAAAGGTCCTTTACCCATCATATGCAAGACTAACGTAAGTTATGAGATTCCATGCAGAGACTGCACGAAACACAATATAGAGTAAACAGGCAGACAAATAGCAATCCGCATCCATGTTTGGATTTGTTGCTGAGAACTCGGCAGGTTTGTTGCTGAAAACCCAAACAAGCAGACAAAATGCACCCAGAAACCCTAACCACTCTCCCCACATCAAAGATAGTTCGGAAATGACTGCCAGACTACTCTGATCTCTTGGCATCATGGTAGCCCACAAACACACCAACATACTAAAATAGTAGCTAATGAACTTGAAAGACCCTATACAGACAACAAGCAAAATGAGCATCATTAATAAAATACCTTGCAAGAACTGTAACAAATATCAACAAGTGTCACTACATACTGAGGTTCTACCTGTCCCCAGTGTTGCGAAGGATGGGCCTGGCCTCGCTGCCGCGGAACGCTTTGAGTAGTTGGACCATTCCGTATCACCTATCCTTCGTGGAGAAGTTTATGAAGAAAAACACCTTTGACCACAAGTCCATCAGGAAGCGGTCAGCATGTAGTGTCCTTGAGACCCTTCGGGGAAAAGGAGAGGGTGGATCCTATCAAGCGGTTCCCTGAGCAGACTGTCAAAGCCATTTGGCAGAATGCCTCATCGCCAGAACCTTCCAAGAAGCACCAAGACATGGCTTGGCTGGTGGTGAGAAGGGCTCTGCCTGTGAGATCCTTTATGCACGCCCGGACACAGAGCCGCACTGCCGCTGCCCTCGAAGCGGCTGCGGGGGGAACGGGACTGTCACACACCTCCTTCTGGAATGTGCCTATGCAGAAGAAGTCTGGAGAGGAATGCAGTGGTGTTTGTCGAGGTCCGTCCCGAGCAGCGCAGTGACGTGGGACTCTGCTCTACGGTCTGTTCCCCGGGACGCACACCGAGACGAACATCAACTGTGCCTGGAGGATCATCAACTCGGTGAAGGACGCTCTCTGGGTGGTCCGAAACCTGTTGATTTTCCAGCTGAAGGAGTTGACCCCGACTGAGTGTTGCAGACTGGCACATTCCAAGGTCTAGGACTACGTGTTGGGGGACGCGCTGAAGTTTGAGGCAGCTGCCACCAAGGTGCAGTGGGGAAAGACCACTGTGTAACGTCTGTCTGCCTAAGAAGAACAGGGGCCCACGCGGTCTTTTGGGCCCTGCTGATGCCTCAGCTAAATATATGGCCATATGATTGATAAACGTACAGACCTGTATATACAGATGATAAATTCTGATCTCTGTATGCAAATGTTTACATATGTATGGCATGACCAACTGTACAGACTATCAAATTATTTTATGAATAAAGTATATTTTTGAAATAAAAAATACAAATATTACAGTGGACAAGCAGGCAGAAACTAGCCACCAGAACACAACCATCAACTAGCTACAAAAAGACACGACCCACTATTACTAGTATCCTTACATACAGATGAGGAAGGACACCAATTTGATTGGGGCAACACATCCATCCTCGGACAAGCCAAACAGAGACACTCACGAGAGTTCCTAGAAGCATGACTTTCCAACCAGAACTCTTTCAACAAGCACATCGACTTGGACCCCATTTACCACCGTCTGAGAAGAAGAACAGGAAATGACATCATCAACCCAAGGAAACCTAATCACGAATAGAAAGTGAGACATAATATCAATGCTTCACCGGTGGCTCACTGATGTTACCTAGTATGGTGACGAAACGTCTGACGATGAACCTTCCAGCTCACCAAGTAAACTTACATCCATAACCTCAACCTGAGCTACAAATCTTCTCAAAACTCGCTAAATTCTAAACTTATCACATTGAGTTCCTCATTACCACAGATACACCTCCACGTAAGTTTCCTGCAGCAGGCACTGCACTGTGGACAGCTATTTTACTTTGATTATGTTATTGCAATGATGATCCCAAGTTCCCTGGAATAGGATTGAAACTGGTGTGAGAGTCACCTTTCCACCCTGCATAGACAGTGTCCAGTCTTGTTTCACTATCTCTCCTACCCCAATGATGTTACAGTGTTAGGGCCTTAATTTGTACATTTTATATCAATGCTTGGATAACTGGTCCAAATATATGGTTGTTACATTTGCTGGTGATACAAAGATAAGTAGGAAGGTTAGTTGAGGTTCGATGATAAAAGTCTGGTGGTAACCTCAGCCAGTGTGGGAATTAAACCTGTTGAGCAAACTGAACACAATCAGCTGGATTAATTAACAAAAGATTCACTGCTTTTTGGGAATGTGGATTTTGGACCACAATCAAATCAACCATTACTTTGTTGAATAAGAGAGCAGGCTAGTGGAGACAACTTGTTAACTCCAAATTTGTATGTTCGTTTATTAACATGATGTTCAGCCATTGATGGCCATTCTGTCCTGTCTATTAAATGGCCTTCAGCCACAGTCTGATTCCCCCTTAGTCATGTCAGCTCTCCCTTGCTCTCTCCCCTTAACCAATGAAACTTAATACAAAGGCCATTTATGCCATATTGCTACAATGTTAAAAAGTAAGTACTTAACCAAAGTCCAGGGAGAAGTGAATGTTGCCAGGAAAACTAATATAAAAACCAAATACTGTGGATGTTGGAGACTTGAAATAGAAGCAACTTACTGCAGAAACTCAACAGGTCTGGCAGGACATGTGAAGAGAGAACCAAAGTTAAGGCTTCACATCCACTGACTTCTGATTTATTGAACTTAAAGTTAACTCTCTCCCTTAATAGGTGTTGCTAGACTTGTGGGAAACTGGTCTGGTGCCTGAAGCAGTGGTGGTTTTCTCAACTGCGTTAATTAGGAAGGCTGACTTCATTCAGCGAAGTTGTGCTTTTAATGAGATGCTAATGCAAGTAGTTAAGCTTCATGATAACTACTGTTGAGAAGGTCAACCCACCTCGTGAGAGACCTTGATCGTTAAAGTTTACCTTGAAACCTGCTTTTTTCCGACTCTAATAAACTTCACCCACCTGCTATCCTTCTCATCTCCACCGAGAGGGCAGAAAACCTAGTCCCCATTTCGAGTTTCTTCCAAGTACAGAGGAACCTTGATTATCCAAAGTCGATGGGCGGACAGTTTTTCATTCGGGTAATTGATTATTTGGATAATTGATTTGACCTTAAACAAAGGAAGCTGTACTGCACATACTTGCATTAAAAAGCAAGTTTACAGAGTTTTTATTTCATTCAATCGCTAAAATTTGTACAAACTGGATAGAGCTTAAAATTCATGACATTTTCCAAACCAAATCACTTTTGTGTACCTGTATAATAAGTAAAATTCATTGAGGTGGTGGTTGGATATTATTTTCAAAGAAAACATCCAGCGGCTGTTGCTTGGGGTGCTGTGGTCTCTTTTTTTTGTGAGCTATAACATTTGGCACAGATGCATCAACTTAACGGCATTGAATTGTCTTGAGCTTTGTACCACTCCATGAAAAGTTGCAAATGGTCAATAGCTTCATTAATGGGACTGGAGAAGGTGTTGTATGAGATTTTCCTTACCATCCACGGTGTCCGTACTTTCCCGCTGTCCTTCTGTGACTGCGTTGTGACTATCTGATCATCGCCAAGTGTCTCTGTTCCGATGTCCGTTGTCGTAGTTCACCCAAGCATCAATCTCAACCTCTGCAAAATCTCCTAATCCCAGCTGTGAGCGGTTTTTGGTGATGTCAGTGGTTAGCTTTTGATCTGGACAGGTGTCTTCTTCACTGTCACAGTTACCACCATGCAAGCCATTGTACCAATACTCTGTGATTGTCGATGGCTTGATGCTGTCCCAAGATTCAGCAATCATGAACAAAGCTGTGAATGCCTTCATCATTTCCTGTACTCCTTTCTCTGCAATTGTCTTCACCCAGGATGGCACACAACGTTACAGTGATAATATTTTTCATAATGGCGATGATTCCCTGATTGAGTGGATGTAACCTTGAAGTGGTGTTGGGTGGTTAAAAATAAACACTTGATAGCTCTGTATGCTGATTCTAACTGGCTGCCTTTCACAGCGTGTGCCCATGCATTGTCAACAAGCAGAAGGGCATATTTCTCGAGTCCAGTGCTTGTGACCTGACAGCAAGTACAAAATCTTCATGAAACCAAGATGAGAAAAGTGGATATGTCATCCATGCCTTAATTTGTGCTTTGTACTTCACGGAAAACAAGTTCTTGTCTCAGTTCTTGAAGCAACGTGGATTAGTATATCGCTCGATGCAGACAAGCGGTAATTTGAGTGCCGGTGACAATGACACAAGGGAAAATCGTGATGCGGTCCTTCTGCACTTTATGTCCCGACACCTGCTTTTCTGTGCTGGACTCAAGTGTTTTGTCCGGCAGTGCACACCAAAGTAATCCACTTTCATCAGTATTATACAATTGCTCAAGTTCATACTTTGCGATTCATCATTCATGAAGGAGTTTCTGTCTGTAGACTTCCTCGGTGCTGTCACCCATGGACTTCTGCTCTCCAAGAACGCTGAGTTGCCTAATGCCCTGACCATGTTTGAAGTGCTGTAACCAGCCCAATGATATGCTGCGATCAGACTTGCCGGTGTGGAGTCGTTCATGGAAACTGGCAGCTAGTTTCTAGTATCATTGGGCCAGATATGGGAATCCCCTTTTCACGCTGCTGTGAAAACCACAAAAGTACAGTTTGGTAGAGTTGCTTGTCATTTGCTGGTCATGGATTTTATTTTTAAAGCATTTGAAGTGCCACTCGCCAAGCTTGCTTTCCTGATGTCAGACACTATGGCTATTCTAATGTTGTACTCCTGTGCAATCTTTGATGCCTTTTCACCATGAGCCAGAGGCTGTACAATCTCACTTTTTTCTATTTAATTGTCACTGCGATCTGCTTTCTCTTCAGACATGGTAAGTATGTACAACAGACTCAATCAGTTATATCAGATACAAACTTGAAAAAAAGTCGTAGAGGGAATGAAGACTCCACAGATTTTGTCATGCATTTTAAATCCTTCAGTATGTCAGTCATTTTTGTGTTAAAATTCTTTCAACGCTACGACAATTACTGGCTAAGATTGTTGCACCAGTATCGTTAACACCTCTTTGCTGCAACGTTTGCACATCTTCAATGCAGGTATTTCTCAGTTAAACTAAAAACTCAATTGTTGCACCATTGTCAGTTAAAATTATTTTTAACACTGCTACAATTGACTGACTGAGATTGTTGCACCAGTGTCATTAACACCTCTTTGCACAACTTCTTCAGTGCAGATAACACTCATTTACCCGTACTGTAAACAAAAGACTCTATCAAGGTACCATTGTCAGTAACAGCACTTTGTTGCAACGGTTTCACCTTCAGATCCTGTTCGGATAATCCGAGTTTTGAATATTTGGTGATCGGATAATCGAGGTTCCTCTGTATTTTGCTTGGACAATAACCATGGTGAATTGAATCAACTACATTATCTTGGAGGTTGTTCCTAACTACAGGGATGTAAGAGCATATACTGCCAGGCAGGTTCTGTACCAAAATACCTGTGAACTGATAGGATATAAAAACGAGCACTAGTGGTCAGCTTAATTCTTTTAACAAAAAAAAGTTTTAAGTTACAGTTGGATTTTGAATTGACCTGCTTATATAATTTGTTATGTAGATTTAGTATTAGATTTGTATCAGATAATTCTGTTTGAATAGAAATGCTGTATCAAAATATGTGATTGCACAGGTTTTCATATGTATTAGTGCTTTTTTTTCACATTGCTTAAGGACTAACATACTTTTTTTTCCCTTAAAGTTTTGGCAAGCGCTCAGCAGGAAGTTTGAGACGTGGCTGTGAATGTATTGTACTAGAACCTTCAGAAATGATTGTGGTAAGATTCATATTTTAATAGCAAGTACAACTAATAAAATACTGTACTTTGAATAACTGTTCTGAAAAACTCCTTCTGATCGTTCAGTACTCCCCAAATGCATTCTGTTTGAGAGAAGATTGCGACCAGTGATTTTGTTTTATTTTGTTTGGATTTTACTCTTTATTTGGCATTAATTTTAATTTTTTAAAAAACAATTTTACTCTCTGGTATCATATTTTTAATCAAATTTTAAATTGGGTGTATTTTTAAGTGATCTTCATGTTATGGTATACAGGGATTGGATGTGCATTTGTACTTTAAATTCACTGCACAATTTATTTATCATGGTGACTGGTGTGTTTACACAAAAACTCCTCTCTGGCCAATATTTTGTATCTCCTTGTCATCAACATCAATTGCATGCTTTTATCAATTCCATTGCATGGAATGCACTGCTCATTGGTCTTCCTGAATATTCCCTGATAAGTGGTATAACGAAGTCTTGCAGAGAAAACCTTAGAATAGAAAGATGTTTTAAAAGCACTGTGGATTTCTTTTCATCAACCTGTCACCCCTCCAGTGAACCTGCACTTTCTGGCCATGAAATGGGGGCATTATCACTGTCCTAAAACTACTAAATATGCTGAGGATATTCACTGTATTCTAAAGTTATAGAAAGTATCTATTACCTGAGGAGTTATAATGTATAATCAAGAATGTATTTAAATCAGTTGAAATTTCAATTTTTCCCTAAAGAATTAGAAGTTTGGGCATTTACTTTGCATTCCTCCTTTAAAAAGCATCTGTTTAATCAGTTTTGTTACATATCTTTTGGATGGCTTAGAGTGGTGCTGGAAAAGCACAGCAGGTCAGGCAGCATCCGAGGAGCAGGAAAATCGACGTTTCGGGCAAAAGCCCTTGATCAGGAATGAGGCAGGGACCCTCTGGGGTGGAGAGATAAATGGGAGGGGGGTGGGGCTAGGGAGAAGGTAGCCAAGAGTACAATGGGTGGATGGAGGTGGGGATGAAGGTGATAGGTCGGAGAGGAGGGTGAAACTAATTTAAAGATTTTATGGTGTAAATATTTTTGCAAGTTCACTTTTGTTCAGTCGTGATCTCTTAAATGCATGCCAAAATCCATTGTTTAAGTTACAATTTTGTACAGTTCTGTACTTGTGAACATAATCAATGAAGTATCCCAAATGTAATTGTTGTTTGGCATTAAAACCAAGTAAATCTGAAGCCCTTCAAATGTTTTGTCATAACTTTACTTAAAAAGAGTGCAAGATACAATATTTTTAAAAATTAATTGCGTTAGTAAGGAGAATATTTTTGTAAAACTTTGCACTTCAAAGCATTGGCATTTAATTTGGTTATGATGATTAAGTTAATTATCATTACTATGATTAATGATTAAAATAGTTGTATCCTTTTATTTCATTGAGTTTCAGAAGGATTTCATGGTAATTACCCAAAACATTCAAGGTTAGGAAAGACGATCATTATTCAAGGAAATAGCCAATGAAAGTTTTTAGTTCTTTTCAGTAATAAACATTGTATCTCAGATATTTGGTAATGAAAATTACAAATTAATTCAATTTTTCTAATTTAAAATGTTTAACTTTTTGAGGAAAAAAAACCACTGCATCTGAAATTGTATAAGTATGATATTCAACATTTACTGACCCTTTGTAAACTTACTCTAATAGCTGGTGCAGTGCATCCCTTCAATATCCTTGATAAAGAACTGCTTACTTTGGAAGATGTTTCATGCATGTTTATTTATGCAAATGAAGGAAATGGCAAAGAGTAGGCAAAAGTTGTTCACGTTTGAATTTATTGAAAAACACTTAGCTAGCTATATCTATGCAAATCTATTACAAATATTTTAAATTTTTTTAATAACACATATGAATGTTAACAGTTTTGCTCAGCAAGTGTGCCAAGGTCAGAGCATTGCAGTTTTAAAGTAAGAAAGGGCAAAATACGTATGATTGGTTGAAATGAGATTGGGAGTCGCTCCAGTTACTGGAACTATACATCACAAAAAGTAAAGTGATTGTTGCGTTGGAGGCCAATCTTCACAGCTCAAGATCATTTCTAACAAAAGTGAGGTTAGTTTTTTGTGAAACTATTATTGAAAGTTACAAATCGAATTACAGATTAACCTCAATTATCTGAATATCAATTATCTGAATATCAATTATCCGAATTTCGGATTATTGAAGAAGATTTCAAGGTCCCGATAGAAACATTACGTCAAAGAGGTGTTTCCGACACTGATTGCGTCTTTTGTTTACGGTGGTTAAGAAAGAACTCTGCTTACTGAAATGCTGTCGAGAACAGTCTTAGACATCGATGGGAGCTGAGACACTGTCTCCAAATGACTGACTGACCACCCCTCTCTCCCAACACTTTCCCCGGAGTTCTACACAGGGCTGTACCCTAAACCCTCACTTTCCCAGATAATCTCTCCAACATTTGTCCTGTACCTTGTCAGAAAGGTAGGGAGCGGACCGTGGGTGGTGAGAGCGGATGGAGGGTCGGGGGCCCGCGTGCTGTGTGCTGCTGCCTAGTCTCCTGAACGGGGAACAGACTTGGCTAGTGCTTGCTGTGACGATCCCATTGAACTGATTTGGGAGAGAGGAGAGACTTCAGCTGTGCTACAGGTCCCTCACACACTTGTGTGTGTCTGCTCAGAAACAAATCCTGAGACAGAGAGAGAGGGAGCAAAACAGGCAGAGCAAAAAAAAAGGAAACTTCAGAAAACTGAGTCCCAGAGGAGAGGCATTAAATCAATTAACCGAATAATCAGTTATCCAAACGAAATAGTACCTGCCCATATCATGCGGATAATCGAGGTTCGTCTGTATTACCTAAAATATAGACACAAAGTTTAGATAAATTAAGAAAAGATAATTAGAAGGATGGAAGTAAAATCAGTCTGTTATTATTGCAGGTCTATTCATTGCTTGAAGATCCTGTTTCTGACGTGGAGTTAAAAATTTGAAATCAGAATTCAGTAGCTATGATGGCTTCTTCAGTTAAGTGTTTGACCGTTGCTTCCAAAGGTGGAATGAGCAGAAATTGTTCTGAGAGGGAGTAAAAATTTCTTTATTTAGCTTTCCCACAACGCAGTTTGTAACTCTGTTGCCTGGTACAGTGCAACAACCCTTGGCTGGCTAAACTATTTGTCGTCTTGTTGGGAGTCCACTCTTTCTGATGGTTTGCCTGAGGTCTTTTCAGAGGTAACTTGATGTTTTATGCAGATGAAACTTGAGGCTGCTATGTTAACTTTGAATGGTTGTTTCACAAAGCATTATCCATTCTGCCTGCATTTTCTGTGGGTGTCCTTCCTGCCCTGTTTTTCTCACGAACTTTTTCTCAAAAGCTTTAACTCTCAAAATTTGAAATATCTCCCTTGATGATTGATGCTGCGATAACACACCAGTTTACTTTATAATTGACAGTAAATTAATTAGTCATGTAACGTTTGGAAGTCACCTCATAATGTGGCTGTGTTTCTTTTTTTAAAGCAATGTAGATTAATCTCCTTTACAAATATATATGATCATTATACAGTCGAGACATGAGTTTCCATTGTATTTTCAGATACAGATTATAAGAAGTGAACTTCCTCCTCATCTCTTTCCTAGGCATTTTGCAGATTATTTTAAATCTGCAACCTCTAGTTATTGAACCTCTCACCAGTGGGATTATTGTTTAATCTATGAAAATTTATCACTTTAAATACCTCTATTAGGTTATCTTTTAGTCTGTTTGATGCCAAGTTTATAAATAACCCATTGCACCAAAACACTCTAAAGGTTCTCTCCATTGAGATAAGTTGCTTTTCTGTTCCTCTGACCAAAATAGATAACTTCCCACTTACCCGTGTTAAACTTCACCTGCCAAATTTTGGCCCATTCACCTAACCTATCCATGTCTGTTAGAAAATTTTGTATTTCTTCTATGTAACTTACTTTTCCACCTATTTTAGTGTCATCTGCAAATTTGGATTCAAGTTGTTAATATAGTTAGGGCCCAATGACTGGACCTTGTGGCACTCCACTAGTTATGTCTTGCCGACAAAACAAGGACGCATTTATCACGACTCTCTGCTTTCAGTTGGTTAGCCAATCCTCTATCTCTAAGCTAGTAAATTACCCCTAACCCCATGTGGTCATAAATATTAATGTTTTGTGCAGTTCCTAAACAAAGTCCCTTTGATGGTTCAGTGCTGCCTCACAGCATCAGGGACCCGGGTTCGATTCCAACCTCTGGCCACTGTCTGTGTGGAGTTTGAACATTCACCCCGTGTCTGCGTGGGATTCCTCTGGGTGCTTCGGTTTCTCCTGTCAGTTCAAAATTGTGCATTTGGGTGAAATGGCCATGCTAAATTGCCCATAGTGTTCAGGGATGTGTAGGTTAGGTGTATTAGTCGGGGGAACTGTCAAGGTTAGATTAGATTAGATTAGATTAGATTACAGTGTGGAAACAGGCCCTTCGGCCCAACAAGTCCACACCGACCCGCCGAAGCGAAACCCACCCATACCCCTACATTTACCCCTTACCTAGCACTACGGGCAATTTAGTATGGCCAATTCACCTGGCCCTGCACATCTTTGTGATGTGGGAGGAAACCGGAGCACCCGGAGGAAACCCACGCAGACACGGGGAGAACGTGCAAACTCCACACAGTCAGTCGCCTGAGGCGGGAATTGAACCCGGGTCTCTGGCGCTGTGAGGCAGCAGTGCTAACCACTGTGCCACCGTGCCGCCCACTCTAAATTTCATCCAGTTCTTGTGTCACCATACTTTCCTCACTCTCAGTCACACCTTCCACTGTCAAGTAATAGGGTAGGGAAATGGGTCTGGGTGGGATACTATTGAGGGTCGATATGGACTTGTTGGGCCAAAATGACCTGTTTCCACACTGCAGGGATTCTGTGAAATGGCTTCTGGAAGTCCAGATATGCTACATCTACAGGATCCCCATTATCCACCTTATTTGTTACATCTTCGAAGAACTTGAAACAAATTGGTCAAACGTTCATAAAACTGTTTTGACTCTACCAGATTGCATTTTGCCTTTTCAATTACCTATTATTACTTCCTTAATAATGGATTCTAACATGTTAAACTAACTGGTTTATGGTTTCCTGCTTTCTGCCTCCTTTCCTTTTTGAATAAGAATGCATATTAACATTTTTACAATCAATTGGAACCTTTCTTGCATCCAGGGAATTTTGGAATATTACAAGCAATGGATCCACTATCTCTGTTGTCATTTCCTTTAAGACCATAGGATGTAGGCCAGCTGGTGCTGCGTACTTGTCTGCTTGGCTTGTGTTGATGATCATTCTAAGCTCCTCCATTTCTCCATTACTATTAGGTGGTACTCCTGTCCTCCATTGTGAAAACTGAAGCAAAATACTGATCTAGTGGCTCTTCCATTCCTGTGAACCATATTATTAATTACCCAGTCACATTCCCTAGTGGTAGCTCAGTGGTTAACATTGCTGCCTCTCAATACCAGGGATCTGGGTTCAATTACGACTGTCTGTGTGGAGTTTGCACATTATCCCCGTGTCTGCGTGGGTTTCTGCCGGGTGCTCTGGTTTCGTCCTATCGTCCAAAAATGTGCAAGTTAGGTGGATTGGCCATGCTAAATTGTCCCATGCTGTTCAGGGTTGTGCAAGCTAGGTGGTTTAGCTGTGGTAAATGCGGGGTTACAGGGATGGAGGATGGAAAAGGGTGGTAAGTGGGTAGTGGGATAATCTTTGGAGAGTTGGTGCAGATTCGATGGGCCGAACAGACTCTATCTGCACTGTAGGGATTCTATGATCCTCAAGTGACCAACAGTCATTTGAGCTACTGTTTTCCCTTTTGTATACTAATGGAAACTTTTGCTGTCCATTTTTATATTCTGTGCTAGTTTTTTTTCAGATTTTATCGTTGCTCTATTCATTGCTGTTTTAGTAATGCCTTGTTGATCTTTCATAATCTTTCAGCCTGTCACTTGACTTTGCAATATGGAATGCCTTAATTTTGTCATTATATTATCTTTAATTTCTTTCTTAGCCATGGATGTTGTCTCCCTCTTTTACAATCTTCCTTTCTGGAATATATTTTAGTTGGGAGCGATGAGTCTCTCTTAAACATCTGCCACTGCTCATAATTGTCCTACCTTTAGTCTTCCTGGCTAGTCCACTTGAACCAATTCTGTCCTTATACCTATATAAATACCATTGTCTAACTCCAAAGCACTAATGTGGGACTCCAGTTTCTCGCCCTCCAACAAATTTGAAATTCTACCATGCGCTTCCCTAGAGAATTGTTTAGTATGCGATCAATAATTAATCCCACTTCATTACACTATACTAAATCCAGAATAAGGTAAAAACAATGACTGCAGATGCTGGAAACCAGATTCTGGATCAGTGGTGCTGGAAGAGCACAGCAATTCAGGCAGCATCCGAGGACAGGCAAAATCGACGTTTCGGGCAAAAGCCCTTCATCAGGAATCGCTTTTGCCCGAAACGTCGATTTTGCCTGTCCTCGGATGCTGCCTGAATTGCTGTGCTCTTCCAGCACCACTGATCCAGAATAAATCCAGAATAGCCTGCTTCTGGTTGGTTCCAAAACATATTGCTCCAAGAAACAATCTCTAATATATTCCGTCAACTTTCCCTCAAGCTTGATTAATGAATTTGATTAATCCAGCCTATATGCATATCAAAATCACTCATGGTTATTTCTCTACCTTTCTTACGAGTCCTAGTATTTCCTAGTTTATACTGCATGACTGCTGGTTGATTACTTACACCCGGGGGTTCTTTCCCTTGCTATTTCTTATTTCTGCTGAGATTTATTGTATATAATTTCTCGCTAAATACAGATTCAGTCCTTTACTAACAAAGCTACGTCACTTCATTTTCCTTCCTGCTTATCCCCGTGAGGCACAGAGTGTCCTAGGATATTCCATTCCTAAACTTGGTGTTCTTGTAACCATGTCTTAGTAATCACTGCAAAATCATACCTATTTGTCTTCATTTGCATTGTTAACTCAATAATTTTATTCAGAGTGCATTGTGATATAAAGCCTTTAAGTTTGTTCTATTATCAATTTTCTCATCTCTTATATGATTCATGGTGCAAGATGATTGTCATATGTTCTTTCCCTCCCTTTCATTTTCTGGTAACAATCAGACTCATCACTAGCCTGCACTTCTGCCTCTCCTTTAACTTTGATTTTTATAATTTTCCATGCAGCATGATGAGTAAGTTTGCAGATGATGCCAAAATAGGTGGTCTAGTGGGCATTGAAGATGATTATCTCAGAGTACAACAGGACCTTGATCAGATGGGCCAATGGACTGAGGAGTGGCAGATGGAGTTTAATATAGATAAATGTGAGGTGCTGCATTTTGTTCAGGCAAAGCAGGGTAAGACTTATACACTTAATTGTAAAGTCCTGATGGGGATGTTGCTGAACAAAGTGACCTAGGGGTGCAGATGCATATTTCCTTGCAAGTAGGTAGACAGGGTGGTGAAGAAGGTGTTGGCACGCTTGCCTTTGTTGGACGGAACATTGAGTTGAGATGTCATGTTGTGGCTGTACAGGACATTGGTGAGGTCACTTTTAGAATATGTGTACAATTCTGGTCACCCTTCTATAGGAAAGATGTTAAACTTAAAAGGATATAGAAAAGATTTACAAGGATATTGCCAGGATTGGAGGATTTACGTTAAAGGGAGAGGAGGAATAGGGTAGGGCTTTTTTCCCTGGAGTGTCAGAGGGGTGACCTTATAAAGATTTGTAAAATCATGAGAGGCATATATAGCGTGAATAGCCAAGGTCTTTTTCTTAGGGTGGGGGAGTCCAAAACTAGAGGTGAGAATGGAAAGATTTGAAAAGGATCTGAGGGGTAAGATTTTCATGTGGTGTGTGTTTGGAATGAGTTGCCAGTGGAACTGGTGGAGGCAGTAAAATTACAGTGTTTAAAAGGCATGTGGAGGGTTGAAAGTGATGTGGACCAAATGCTGGAAAATGGGACAAGATGAGATTGGGATATCTGGTTGACATGGATGAGTTGGACTGAAGGGTCTGTTTCCATGTTGAATGACTCTATTCCCACCACCACCCATCACACAGACACAACAGTCAACTGTTTGGTTTAAAATCCCATCTACACCTACAGCCCTAGATATGCAATTCTCCAGGACTCTGGTTCCAGTACGAGTCAGGTGGAGCCCGAGCAATCAGAACAGCTTTTTCCTTATCCAGTACTGGTGACAAAGGCCCATGAATTTGAACCCATTTCTCTCATGCCATTCTTTCAGCCATGCAGTTACCTCTCTAATCATATGTGCCAATTAGCCTGTGGCTTAGGCAGTAATATGTAATGTTTTGGTTTTCAATTTAGCCTCTGTCTGCTAATATTCCTTCAGCAGAACCTCTTTCCTCTATTTACTTGTATCACTGGTACCTATGTGGATTTCGACAACTGGACCTTTCCCTCCCATTCCAAGATCCACTGCAGCCCAGATGAGAAAACCTGAACCTTGGCACCAGGCAGGCCATACAGCATTTGGGACTCTTGATTCTGGCTGCAAAGAGCAGGATCAATTTCTTTGACTATATTATCCCCAATTACAACAATATTTCTGTTTACCCCCAGTCTTGAATGACTCCCTGTACAATGACGCTATGATCAGTTTGTTCATTCTCTCCACAGACCCCATTCTCAGCTACACAAAGAGAACGAATCTCAAACCTGTTGGACAAGGATAAGGGCTGAGGCTCCAACAGCACCACCTTCAGGATCTCTCTACCATACTCAGTCATATTTACACCGTTCTATCCCTGACCACTAACTGAATTTGAGATAGTTAATATAATGGTGCAGCTGCCGCCTGATGCACAGCATCTAGGTAACTCTTTTGTGTCTCCCTGATGTATCACAGTATTCAGAGCTCAGACTCGAACTCATCAACTCTGAGCCAGAGTTCCTCAAGTATCTAATACTTCCGACATATTCGCTATAAGGTCCTCCAGTTCCCACATCAGGCACCTGCCTGGCCCTGCATCTATTTTATTTACTTAGTTCTTAATTTTTAAAAAATTTGCTTTTAATGTATAAAGCATTTTTTTTCTGGTTCCTGTTTAATTTGAAAACAATTTATAATCAAGATAGCAGCTACATTCAACCAATTAACTTATGATTTTCCAGTGATGCCACTCTTTGTTTTTTTGTGCTGGGCCTCAGCTGGTAAAGTCTTTTTGGGCAAGATAAATTATTAAGCAAAAAACAAAGCAAAAAAACACCTCTTCCACTCTACAGTGAATTGCCACGGAGCTCCAAAATCCCAGAAAGATCACTCACTTGGACTGTACATCACTCAACATGTGTTCTCTCCCAATTGCTTGTGCACAGCTTTCAATAAAAGCAAATGATATACAGGGTGTTGTAGATCCAAAGAAGATCAGACTTCAGGCTATGCTTGATGGTTCCTTTGGATTCGGCGTCAAGATGATTTAAGTATGCTGATGGATGATTAATCTTTCCTTGCAGCAGCTGCTGGGTTGATTCTTGGAAGAGCTGCAATAGCATAGGGATAGTTAGATGCCAGGCAGGGCTCTGGTTTGTCATATGGATAGAGAGAGTGCCGTACTCAGGATCTTGCTTCTTTGGCATCTTTTCTCTAAGCCACGGAACAGGAGCAGATGTTTCTTAAATGCAGAAGTGTTATTCACCTTACCACAGAATATTTTTCATTACCTGACCAAGCACCTGAACATGGTCATACATAGTTGATTCGAGGTTCATGACATAATGGGATTATGGCTAGATGAGTTTCTTTCTCAGCCAGAGCCTACTGTCTTGAGTGATTACATCTGAAACATACCTCAATACGTCGACTGCACAGATGATTGTCTGGATACCTTGCGAATAAGTCAGGCGGTGACACATTTACACTGCTTCAAGGTGATTGCCTTTGTCTCTGAGATTTCTTAAGACAGGCTTACTTCAGTTTTTATGGTTTTTTTCAATTTGTGAATTACAGCCATCTTAGAAACTGTTGTTTTAAGTTACTGGAATACTATCTCAGTCTTTAAAGCTGATGTGTTTGACAAATAAATATATAGATGTTCCTTCTCTATTAGCATGACAAGATCCAAGACCTCCTTTCTTAACAGCACTGTGGTTATGTCTACACCACACAGTCTGCAGCGGTTCAAGAAGTGGCCAACTGTCACCACCACCTTTAGAGAAATTAGCAATGGGTGAGAAGTGAACAGTGTCAATGAAACCCACATTCTGGAACTGAATTTAAGAAAACGCTGCTTGGTAAATCTAGCCTAAAGTATTTCATTGTTTAGATGTGGACAAATCGGACATTATTCCTTTCAAATGTTAGCTATCTGATTGTTCACGTTAAATTTGTGATTAAATGAGTCATGAGCCAGCAACAAAGATAAAATGAACCATTCAGATTTTAAACTGATTTCTTCAAGCTGTTTTTCAATACTTTTTTTTCTTCACTGAAGTCTATATTTATTGTTAAACAAACACTTTGGAAAGCCATTTGTCGTTTTGAAAAGTTCAGAAATTTAAGCCTGAAATTGATAATTCCATGTTAGAAATACCAGGAAGAAAAATCTTTCATTGTGTAAGGATATCGTGAAACTTGAAAGGGTTCAGAAAAGATTTACAAGGATATTGCCAGGGTGAGAGGATTTCAGCTAAAGGGAGTGCCTGAATAGGCTAGTGCTGTTTTCCTTGGAGTGTCGGAGGCTGAGGGGTGGCCTCATAGAAGTTTATAAAATCATGAGGGGCATTGATAGGGTAAATAGACAAGGTCTTTTCCCTGTGTGGGGGAGTCAAGAACTAGAGGGTTTAGGATGAGAGGGGAAAAAATTAAAAGGAACCTAAGGGCCAATGTTTTCAAGCAGAGGGTGGTGGGTGTATGGAATGAGCTGCCAGAGGAAGTGGTGGAGGCTGGTATAATTACAGCACTTAATAGGCATCTGGATGGGAATAAGAATAGGAAGGGTTTGGAGAGATATGGGCCAAGTGCTGGCAAGTGGGACTAGATTAATTTAGGATATCTGGTCGGCATGGATGAGTTGGACTGAAGGGTTTGTTTCTATGCTGTACATCTCTATGGCTGTATGACCAGACTCTGGGACCTTTGGTTCAGTTGAAGTCTAGTTACAGCACCTGTTGGTAGTTTTGTGAATATTGTTAAAATATTAGCCTGAGAGATTTGTATCCTTTTATACCCTATGTTATCAGAATTTGGAGGGCTGATCGGAAATGTGGTGATGGAGTTTTGAACTGCTGGCTAATATGCCAGTTTGCTGGTCCCATTTTATGCCTCAACAATTTTTTTGGAAAGGCTGGCTTGGTTGGAATTACTACCAGCCTGCAAGCTGCATGTCGTCAACTGATGTAATTGAAAGACCTTGGATTCCTATTTTGTGCCAAATCTAACAGTTGGAGAGCAAACCTCACATGGCCAGAGTATAACTGGAAGATTGCCTTCATTAACAGAGGGGTGTTTCAGGTGTGTGTGGTAGTGGACATATTTCATTCTGCTGGGCTAGCCACTAAGTTTAATGACTGCATATTGATCATGTATCAGTCGAGAGCTGCAGTTTCTAGCTGTTCAGTGGAAAGGATACCCTTCCACAAACCCTGTTCGGCAGCAGATTTTCTGGAAAATCTGGGCCATTGTGTTTCATGTCCTGAACATTACCCATGTTTTAGGTAACGCAAATAAGTATTGTTTATAATTTAGTCACGGAAACTTCGGTATCCAAGACCTTCAAATAGAAGTTTAGTGCTTTTAAGGATTTTATTCTGTGGTACTTTTTATTTCGCTGGTTTCAGATTTGTAAAGAATTTACTTATGCACCTATGATTAATGAATAACTTCAACACTAAGATCTGTTAGTATTGCCAGTGGAAGGTGTATCCATGTTAGTGCATGCGTTCATTTCAAAATGATATGTCATTTGCTGGTTTCGATGACTTATGCAAGCAAAACGTTTGAAATGGCAGTTTTAGAACAGCATAAAATAAATAGTTAACTTTACGTAATCGCAAGTGCTGGTTACTGTTGTAATTAATTCATTTGATCGTTTTAATCACTTCTAAATTTGATATAAATGCCTTAATCAGATCTAGTAATGCCCTGGAGTTTTAATTGTAATTGAATTTCTATTATGTTTCTTCATGCATTTAGCTATTATTGAACTTGTGTGAGGTGGATAATTTTAGTTGGTATTCTATATTTAACAAATGTTTATTGTATAAATTCTCTGATTTGTACTTCAGACAAATAGTTGAAATCTTGATGGCAATAGAATGTTTTCTCTAAGTGCTCTCAATTTTAGGCTGGAGGAATTTTTGGCATGCATCCTCAAAATGAAATATAAAGGGTTGTGGAAGGAATGTTGTTCTTCCACTTAATTGCCAGAACACATACTACATTATGCAGTAGTGTGGAAGATTATATGGCTGAGGAGAAAACTAGAATGTGTAGAGTCAGTATTAAAGTAGCTTCTTGATTGTTTGAAGGTGGACTACATGGATGAAAATGAGGAATATTTTCAGCGACAAGCTTCTCATAGACAGTCTCGCAGGCGATTCAAAAAGATTAACCAGAAAGGGGAACGACAAACAATCATTGATACAGTGGATCCTTATCCAGTGGGAAAGCCACCATTACCAAGAGGATATCACACAGTAAGTCTTTGGCAAACCTTATTCTTTAGAGTTTTGTTTTCTTCAATGAATTGTCAACATACACTGTTATAATGGAGTGTTTAAAAACTGATTGAAAACAAACTTCTGCTAATTGTCGTATTTCTGACACAGTTGCTTAGTATATTACCCTTTCATCTTTGTTGCCTATGTATAAATTCAAGCCAGTTTGATAGTACAAAGGTCATAACTTTGACTATTAGACAAAGGAGTTAGGGTAACTGCTGACCGGAAATGCCCTGTATGAAAGTGCTTGTCTAATTCAGATGACATATAAATAATAAAAAGCTAGTCGAAGGAGCCTGGCTGACTTTGGTGGCGGGGGCATAGCTGGAATAATGAATGAATACTTTGCATCTGTCTTTATAAAGGAAGAAGGTTACACCTAGATTATGGAAGGCAAGGATATTTAGCCACATGAGGGTTTAAAATTGTTAAGAGGGAAATATTGTTAAGCAGTCTGTATTTGAATTAGACAAGGCACCAGGACCCAATGAGATGTATCAAAGATACTGAGGGAAATGAGAATGTAAACTGCAGAGGCCCTGACAATTTTTCAGTCTTTCTTAAACTTGGGAGAGGTGGCAAAGGACTGTGGAATAACCAATGTTGTTCCATTCTTTGAAAAAGGTGTAAGGCAAAGGTTAATGAAGAACAGCCAGCAGGGATTTCTTGGGGGTTGAGGGTGGAGTGGAAGTATCATATTGAAGTAACTTGTTGGAGTTTCCTGAGGAGATAACACATAGTGTCGATGTAATTTTGTTGATGTGGTGTACTTGGCCTTCCAGAAAGTGCCCACATCAGATTTGTGAGCAATATTAGAGCTCATGAGATAAAAGGGACATTAACAATCCAGGTACAAAATTGACTGAGTGATAGGAAACAGGAATGATTAATGGATTTTTTTGGGGGTGCTGGAGGAATTCGTAGCAGAATTCCCCAGTAGTCAGTGTTGAGATTCTTGCTTTTCCTGATATCACAGAAGTGTCACAATACAGAAGGAAGCTGTTTGGCCCACTACTTGCACTGGCTTGTTTGTCCAAGTAATCATTCAATGCCCTCGAGTGCCTCAATTGAATAGTACATATCAAAGGTTATGGTTAGTTTATGGGGCACAGTTTCAAAGTTTGTGGCTGATGTGAAACTTAATAAGTGATGTAAACTATCGAGAGTACAGTTTAGAATTTCAGTAGGGTGGTTTGGTAGACTTGTGGCAGATAAAGTTCAGTGCAGAGAGTTGTGAGGTGATGATTTTGGGAGGAGGAACATAGATGAAGAATATAAAATAAAGAGTACAATTCTGAAGAGGTTACAGGAGCAGGGAACTTGTGTATATATGTGCTTAAGTCATTAGAGGTGGCAGGACAAATTGAGAGAATAATTAAAGTCAGCATTCAGTGTCCAAGCCTTTATTAATAGAGATGTAGAGTACAAGAGCAAAAAGGTTATGATTAACTTGTATAATCCAATAGTTCAGCCTCAGTTGGAATGTTGCATTCAGTTCTGGGTGATACACTTGGGGAAAGATATGAAAGCCTTGGTGACAGTGCCGAAGAGGTTGATGAAAATGGTTTCAGCAATGAGAATTTTAATTATGAGAATAAATTGGACAAGTTAAGTCTGTTTTCCTTGAAGGAAAGGCTGAGAGAAGAGCTGCTAGAGACATTTGAAGTGATGAGTAGTCAGAACAGGGTAGTTTGAGAAAAAATGCTACCAGTTGCTGAAAAGGTCATCAGGACACAGATTTAAATCAATTTGTAGAAGAAGCAAAAGTGAAATGAGAAAAGCTTTTTTACATAATGAGTGGTTATTGTCTGGAGATGAAAATGTGTTGCTGGAAAAGCGCAGCAGGTCTGGAGCATAGTTTGTGTTGGATGTATGTTCACCTGAGGCATTCAAAAGGGAATTAAATTATTATCGGAAAGGAAAGACTGCACTAGGTTATAAGAAGAAGGTGGGTTACTGACACGGAGTGATCTGCTGTTTTTGAGAGGTGACGCAGACATGGTGGACCAAATGGAATCTTTCTGCATTGTACCAAGACCATGCCAAATCATCTGTTTGCTACATCACACAATTATGATTGAGAAAATTGTCTGAAGGGAAACTACGAATTGCATTGAATGAACTTCACTCAATAAAGAACGGTGGTTTCAAACTGAAATTAGAGTTTAAGTCATTCAGTTTTTCTGATTTAGTTAAAATTGTGTTTCTTTAACCACTAAGCAACATTGGTACTTTTAAAATATCACTTGTTGAAATCCTGCTCATTTCTTTTTAGTTTTAAATTGTGGCAGTGCTTCTGTGGATTGTGGAAAGAGTAATGATGTATGTTGGAAACCTACAATTATGTTTCTAAAATCTGTACCCTATGGTTTAGTATCTGGATCTTTGAAACTGGCACAAAGATAAAGGAGACAACGTTAGAAATGCAACAAACAATTATCTTAATGTTGGTATACTTTATGCTGCAAAAGTACTAAATGTGGAAGTATTTAAATGTTATCCCTAATCAGATCACATTTGTTTATTCCAGTAAAAAGTTTGATTGGTCAAGAGTCTGGTTTGTTAAAGCAAAAATGAGCAAAGTGTAACGGTGAAGTTACAAATGTTGTCATGTGCTTGCCTAATCTATTTAAGTTTGAATATTTGGCTACTCTTCTGATTAGATCACTTACTTAACCCATGTGGCATGGCACACAGTATTATTTGATCTGATACAGATATATATGTTCATGATGTCCATAAGGTTGATTATATAAATATAAGATCTTTAGAGGTCTTGATAGGGTAGATGTAGTGAATTAAGAACTGTGGTTGGGTTGGACGGGTCATTGTTTAAGATTTGAGGGCTTCCCGATTTCAGCAGAATGTTTTTTCTGGGGGTCATGAATCTTTGGAACTGTCTTCCTCAGCTGGTGGTCAAAACAGAGGCCTTGAGAATCTTTAAGACATTAGAGGTGGACATTAAAGGAGATGATGAAGGGTTGTCAAGAGTGACATGAATGTGAATCTTAGGTTACGGTCAGGTCAGTTATCCTATTGAATAATGGAGCAGGCTTGAGGTGCTCAATGGCTTGTGCCTCCTTGTTTGTATGTTAATATTATTATCTTTTGCAGCAAAAGAACATCTTTGAAATAACATAATGGCTTTTTGCACATGTGCTAACTTCCCATATTCCGATACACATATTCCTTCCTTCATCTTAGTTTAATTATAAATGAAAACTTCTTGGGGAAAGGTCAGGTTAATGATGATCTTTGATCCATAGAAAAGATATATTATGACAATCCAGATAGTCTAACTAACTGAATGTCATGATTCGGAGATGCCGGTGTTGGAGGGGTGTAAAAAGTTTAAAATCACACAACACCAGGTTATAGTCCAACAGGTTTAATTGGAAGCACACTAGCTTTCGGAGCGACGCTCCTTCATCAGGTGATTGTGGAGGGCTCGATCGTAACACAGAATTTATAGCAAAAATTTGCAGTGTGATCTAACTGAAATTATACATTGAAGAATTGATTGTCTGTTAAGCCTTTCATCTGTTAGAATACAGTGATAGTTTCACTTCTTTCATGTGTAAATCACAAAACCCTTTTTTAAAAAGTTGCATTCTCGGGTTAGCTGTTAACAATGGTGATAGCGAGACAATATGTTGAAGGTGTTAGCCCCCTGTGTTCTCTGTCTATGACCTGATGTTTAGATTGATTCCAATCTAAAAAGTGAAATAACAGAGTTTTACAACTCTGTTATGGACTTTAGTTAGGCATTTCATAAGGTAGCTCATTGCAGGCTGGCACAAAAAGTAGATTCTCATGGGATCCAGCATGAGCTGGCTAGATGAATACAAAACTGGCTTGGTCTTAAAAGACAGAAAATAGTGGTGGCGGGGAGCTTTTTGGAATGGAGACCAGTAACTTGTGGTGTTCCACAACGATCAGTATAGGGACCTTTGTTGTTTGTAATACATACAAATGATCTGGAGGAAAACATAGGTGGCCTGATTAGTAAGTTTGTGGATGACACCAAGTTGGCGACGTTGCAGATAGTGAGGATTGTCAAAAGATATAACAGGATATAGATAGATTGCAGATTTGGGCAGAGAAATGATGAATGGAATTTAATCTGGAAAAATGTGAGGTGATGCATTTTGGAAGATCAAGTTCAGGTGCTAATTATACAGTAAATGGCAGTTCTCTTTGGAACATTGATATAAAGCAGGATCTGGGTGTACAGGTCACAGATCGCTGAAAGTGGCAACACAGGTGGATAAAATGGTCAAACAGGCATACAGTATGCTTGCTGGGGCATTCAATATGAAAGTTGGCAAGTAATGTTACAACTTTTGTTAGGCCACATTTGGAATATCGGTGCAGTTCTGGTCACCACACTACCAAATCAACGTGGATACTTTGGAAAGAATGCAAAGGTTTAAAAGGATGTTGCCTGACCTGGAAGGTTTTAGTTATGAAGAATGTTTGGATAAACTCGGTTTGTTTTCACTAGAAAGGCAGAGGCTGAGAGGTGACCTGATCAAGGTTTACAAAGTTATGAGGCATAGATAAGGTGGACAGTTAGAGGCTTTTTCCCAGGGTAGAAAGGTCACCTACGAGAAGGGACAGGTTCAAGGTGAGAGGGGGAAAGTTTAGGGAAGAAGTGTGGGGAAACTTTTTCACACAGAGGATGGTGGATGCCCAGAACACACTGCCAGTGGAGGTGGTGATGGTGATGGTGAAACAGGCATGTTAGCAACGTTGAAGGTATATCTTGATGGACACATGAATGGGAGGCGAACAGAGGGATGGAAACGAACGTATGGCCAATAAGTAGCAGGTCTAAATAAGGATTAGGAATCAGCTCTGGCTTGGTGGGCTGCAGGTTTTCGGAAAAGGCTAGCCAACGCGCAGAACTGGAAGTTGAGTAAAACAGTTAAGTTAGACCTATAGATGTGATAGAGAAGGGAATTCTCTTTGACGTTTGATTACCATAAAATGATGCTGTGGGGATTGCTGGAATATTGTATGTTTACTGTATCTTTCAAAACTTTCAGATCACTTTGTCTGTAAGTTTATTCTATTTTGTCTTTATTTCTTTTGTATAATAAACTTGTGTTTTATTGTTAAAACAGAACTGCAGCACTGTGTGCTTGTGTTTGTGTGTAAGATCACCTCGTTAAATTTAAAAAAAAATGTCTTATCAAGCTAGATTTCTGCCTGGATCTGACTAGTCTAGTGGTAATGTCTGTTGGATCATAATATAATTGGCAATTACTACTGTACATTGGGGGCTCTGATGTTTAAAGTAATTTATTAGGGTTATATTGAGTTCTGTAGTGGTAGTGAAAATTCTAATCTTTTGAAAGAAATTCTCAATTTCAAACTTCTGTAATCTCACATATCATTGCAGCGAATGATAATTTTAGTGTCAGGTGTGTAAGGCTTTGCACTTTATGATGGAACTCAAATATTATACTTTTTCCTCCTCTTTCCCAGTAAGGTGGTAATTTAGCAGCTTAAGGTGTTTACTTATGATTTTTTCAGTAGATGTGATGCAAGCTAACATTTAAACTTCTGATTTTGCATAGCATTTATGAATGAGTTAAAATAAGTAAGGGACTTTTTCGGGAGTTTTCCATGCTTTTGGTAAATATAGCTAAACTATAATGTTGGATAGTTAGTAATGCTCATTTTCTTTTCATCCTTTTCATGGCATTTATTCATTTGCCTGCCAAGTATACAATAAATCAAAGGTATCATAGTTATTCAGCATAAAATCTTAGTCAGTTTAGTTGTGGTGAATTGTCAGTTAATGGTTTCTAACCAATAGAGTACATCTCTGATGTTATGAACTCCTGTTATGAGATAGATCTGCACGATATCAATAGTTTTAATTTAGTATTTTTTTGAAGCACATGCTTAAGAAAGACACACAAACTAATATTCATCTAATTCACCTCTTAGGTGGAGGTCACTTGGATTTTTTTTAATGTTTCTTCATAACATTGATAATTAAACAAAACAATACAGATTGTGCTGCTGTTTCAACATCAGTTAAACTATACTCTGTTATGTCTTCACCTTGTGGCTTAGGAAATATAGAACAGATACCTTTTTCTTCCTTCGCTGCTTTGCAACACAAAATCAAGGTTTTGTTTGATTTACACAAACAGAAATTGCTGGAGAAATCCAGCAGGTCAGGCAGCATCTTTGGAGAGAATGCAGAGTTAAGGTTTCTGGTCCAGTGACTGTTCTTCAGGAAGTTTATCTCCATAGATGCTACTAGAGCTGCTGACTTTCTCCAGCAATTTCTGTTTTTGTTTCAGATTTTCAGCATCTGCAGTTCTTTATTCAATTTGTTTGGTTTACCCTGTTTATCTCCCCCAGTTTTATCAGTGGAAAACTGTTTGATTGCTTAAAATTGAAAAGTGAGGTAGATGATACGAGGCAGATTCTCAGTTTTTAACTTTTAATTATGAAAAGAAATAAAAGTTTATAAGAATGAAAAATAAATATGTTGTCTCTTTTCAGAAATCTACTGAAAGACTAATAAAGGGATTTTTAATCTAAAATTTACTCCTTATGGTTGATTATGTGTGCAGATATTCTTTCTATTTTTGCTTTTGCAGAAATACTTATTTTTGTAATACTTTGAAATTGATACAGTAGAAAATATTTTTAATTTGTTGAGAATGTACATTCTTAGATTATAAGAATTGGAGTATAGATTTGGATATTATTCATTGCTATTCATTGCCATGTTCTTGCTTGGAACTGGAAAATAAATTGGTTAAAGGTATATTTGCAGTTTGCAATCTGGACTGTTCTACTGGATGTTTCTTCAGTACACAGAAGCTGTGGCAAGTTTCTGGAGAGATTTGCCTGGACAAGCAGTACTATCTCTTGCAATCAATAAAAGTCAGAATTTGGAACAGAAAGTAGCACTCTCTCTATATCACTTTGTCTATATACAAAGATTAGTTACAATAGTGAACAAAGAAATGGCAGACCAATTCAATCTATACTTTAGTTCTGTCTTCACAAAGAAGAATGACATAAATATCCTCCCAAAAATGTTGGGGAACATGGGATCGAGTGTGAGGAAGGAGCTGGAGGTACTCAGTATTAGTAGGGAAATGGTGTTAGGGAAACTGAAGAAAGTAAATACCGATAAATCCCCAGGATTTGCATCCCTGAGTACTTATGAAAATGAACCTAGAAATAGTGGATGCGTTCGTGGTCACCTTTTAAGATTCATTAGACTTTGCAACAGTTTCTATGGATTGGAGAGTAGCTAATCTGACCCCACTATTTCAAAGAAAAAAGAGAAAACAGGATTATAGATTGGTTACCCTGACATTGGTTGTGGGGAAAATGTTGGAGTCTATAATAAAAGATTTAAGAGCAGAATAGTTGGACAACAACAATAATAGGATAGGACAGAGTCAGCATGGATTTATGTGGGAAATCATGCTTGATGAATCTACTGGGAACAGTAATTCTTCAACTGCCAAGGGCACCTCCAATGTCTGTGCGCAGCAGTGACTTCCAGAACCAGAAACCAGTGCTGCATTCAGTGCCAACATGGATCACTGTTCATGAATCTTGGCGTGCAGCATCACAACGTAAAGGGCACATTAATTGGGGGTATTGTACTGACCTGGATAGAAAACTGTTGACAAGCAAGAAACGGTAGGAATGAACGGTAGCAATCATGACTAGCAAAGTACATAAGAATCAGTGCTTGGACCTCAGCTATGCACAATATTTATTAGTGATTTAGATAAGAGAGCTAAATGTAATGTTGCCAGGTTTTCAGGTGACACAAAGTTGGGTTGGTGGGTGAACTTTGAGGAGGATGCAGAGTTGCTTAAGTGAGATTTGGAGAAGTTGACTGAGTGGGCAAATGCATGGCAGATGAAGAAGATTGTGACTAAATAAGAAATTATTCACTTTGATAGTAAAAACAGGAAGGCGGATTATTATCTGAATGCTGGTAGAAAGGAGGCAGTGCAATGAGACCTTGGTGTACTTGTACACCAGTTGCTGAAAGTAAGTATGCAGATGTAACGTATTTTGCATCAGTATTTACTGTGGGAAAGGACATGGAAGATATAGAATGTAGGGAAATAAATGATGACATCTTGGAAAATGTCCATATTACAGAGGAGGAAGTGCTGGATGTCTTGAAACTCATAAAGGTGGATAAATCCCCAGGACCTGATCATGTGTACCTGAGAACTCTGTGGGAAGCTAGGGAAGTGATTGCTGGACCTCTTGCTGAGATATTTGTATCATCGATAGTCACAGGTGAGGTGCCGGAAGACTGGAGGTTGGCAAACGTGGTGCCACTGATTAGGGACTGATTAGGGAGAGTCAACATGGCTTGTGTGTGGGAAATCATGTTTCACAAACTTGATTGAGTTTTTTGAAGAAATAACAAAGAAGATTGATGAAGGCAGAGTGGTAGATGTAATCTCTATGAACTTCAGTATGACGTTCGACAAGGCTCCTCATGGGAGATTGGTTAGCAAGTTTAGATCTCACGGAATACAGGGAAAACTAGCCATTTGGATACAGAACTGGCTCAAAGGTAGAAGTTAGAGGGTAGTGGTGGAGGATTGTTTATCAGACTGGAAGCCTGTGACCAGTGGAGTGCCACCAGGATCAGTGCTGGGTCCTCTACTTTTCATCAATTAAATAAATGATTTGGATGTGAGCATAAGAGTATAATTTGAAAATTTGCAGATGACACCAAAATTGGAGGTGTAGTGGACAGCGAAGAAGGTTACCTTATATTACAACAGGATCTTGACCAGATGGGCCAATGGGCTGAGAAGTGGCAGATGGAGTTTAATTTAGATAAATGTGAGGTGCTGCATTTTGGAAAAGCAAATCTTAGCAGGACTTCTACACTTAATATCCTAGGGAGTGTTGCTGAACAATGAGGCCTTGGAGTGTAGGTTCATAGAATAATGCAGAAGGCGTTTGGCATGCATTCCTTTATTGGTCAGAGTATGGAGTACAGGAGTTGAGAGATCATGTTGCGGCTGTACAGGACATTGATTAGACCACTGTTGGAATATTGCGTGCAATTCTGGTCTCCTTCCTATCAGAAAGATGTTGTGAAACTTGAAAGGGTTCAGCAAAGTTTTGCAAAGATGTTGCCAGCGTTGGAGGTTTTGAGCTATAGGGATAGGTTGAACAGGCTGGGGCTGTTTTCCCTGGAGCGTCGGAGGCTGAAGGGTGACCTTATAAAGGTTTACAAAATTATAAGGGGCATGGATAGGATAAATAGACAAAGTCTTTTCCCTGGGGTGGGTGAGTCCAGAACTAGAGGGCATAGGTCTAGGGTGAGTGGGGAAAGATATAAAAGAGACCTAAGGGGCAACTTTTTCACGCAGAGGGTGGTGCATGTATGGAATGAGCTGCCAGAGAAAGTGGTGAAGGCTCGTACAATTTCAACATTTAAAAGGTATTTGGATGGGTATATGAATAGGTAGGTTTTGGAGGGATATGGGCCGGGTGCTGGCAAGTGGGTTGGTCGATTGGGTTGGAATATCTGGTGGCCATGGACGGGTTGGACCGAAGGATCTGTTTCTGTGCTGTGCATTTCTATCACTGAGAGTGTATGAAGACAACAAATGGCATGTCCATGTTTAGAGTGAGAGGATTTGAGCACAAGAACATGGATGTCTTGCTGCAGTTGTGTGGGATCTTGGTGAGACCATACTAGGTATGTTGTGGCTAGTTTTGGTCTCCTTATCTGATTAAGAATGTTCTGGCTATGAAAGGAGTGCACAAAGATATACCAGACCCATTCATGGGATCTTAATATTGATGTGTGAAGAGGGACTGGCTCAGTTAGGACTATATTCTCTGTAGTTTAGAAGAATGAGGGCTGCTGTCATATAAACCTGTAAAATCCTGACAGGAGTCAACAGGTAAATGCAAGAATGATGTTTCCTATAATAATGAGTAAAGAAGCAGGAGTCATAGTCTAAGGTTCCAGGGTAAGTCACTAAGATGAGAAGAAGTGTCATCACCAAGAGTGATTAGTTGTGGAATTCTTTGCCACAGAAAGTGGTTAAGGCCAAAACATTGAACGTTTTCAAAAAGGTGTTAGATACAGCTCTTAAGTGCTAAAGTGATCAAAGGGAATGAAGAGTAAGTAGAAACTGGATAGTGAGTTTGATGATCGGCCATAATCAAATTGAATGGCAAAGCAGACATATCGTGTTGGAATGACCACCTCGTTCTTCTATTTTCTATGTTTCAATCTATTTTCCATCTTTCATAGGGAAATAGTTGAAAAAACCTGGAAGTCTCAGATGCACAATTGTTTCTTATCTGAATCTGAAATGTAATCTGAAGATTTTCTATTTGTTCTGCAATTATCAGATGCACATCAATCAGATCTCATCAATCAGATCTCATCAACAGAACTGTGTAAAGTGAACCCTTTTTTTGTCATCTCAATTAGTCTGTTGACCTACAGAGGGGTTTTCTTCCCTTTTCGCGTAACTTTTCCCCACCCATAATAATTCTGTAGATTTGTGTATGTCTTTATCCTATCTGTGTATATTTGTGTGTTTACGATTAAGGGGGATAAAGTTTACTTTGCATAGTAGCTTAGTTGAAAACTAGTTTGCCACTTTTTTGAAGAATGAACCAAAAATAAACATGTTTTGAGTTTATTGAAAGCCCGTTGAAACCCTCACCATATTGATTATAGCAATTCAAGAATCCTACTTTTTCCAGCAATGCTGATATCCCTTGAGTAATTGTTACATTTAAAAAAGGATCTCTGGGACCTGTAATTGTAAATCAATTCAACCTTTACTGGAGCATTGCTCACTATTTGGAGACTTGTTACTAAGTTGTAGAATTAAAATTGACTATGGAGTAAGAGAAGTTTGAGTTTACAGAAAATCTTTAGCTTCGGTTGAGATTCTGGAAGTAAGTTTACTTGCTGAGCTGGAAGATTAGTTTTCAGACGTTTCGTCACCATGCTAGTTAACAGCATCAGTGAGCCTCCGGTGAAGCACTAGTATTATAACCTGCTTTCTATTTATGTGTTTAGGTTTCCTTGGATTGGTGATGTCATTTCCTGTTCTTTTTCTCAGAGGATGGTAAATAGGTCCAAGTTTGTGTTTGTTGATAGAGTTCCAGTTGGAATGCCATGCTTCTAGGAATTCGCATTCGTGTCTCTGTTTGGCTTGTCCTAGGAAAAATGTGTTGTCCCACATCCGCCTTAGTAAAAAGATTAAATTGCAACTTCTGGGATGCGGACAAGAAAAAGTTCTTAGCATTTGAAACAACACTGAAAGATGACAAACTCTAAGAAAAAAACCCAGCAAACCGTCAGACAGACAGTCATACAAACATTAAGCAGGAAAAAGGAAGGGAATATACTCAATACACAGGAGAGGAAAGCACTAGAAGGACTCAAAAAAGATAACATCATTATCCTACCTGCAAGCAAAGGACGCTTGACAGTCATTTTAAACCAAACAAACTACATTGAGAAAGCGAACGCACTGCTTCCAGATACCGACACTTAGCAACAGGTGGCGATTGACCCGACCCTATAACTAGAGAACCAAATCACTGCTTTATTCAAAAAATTTACAAAATACCTTGCAAGAACTGTAAAAACACTACATTGGACAAGCAGGCAGAAAACTAGCCACCAGGATTCATGAACATCAACTAGCCACAAAAAAAAATGACCTTCTTTCACTAATATCCTTACTTACTGATGAGGAAGGACACCACTTTGACTGGGACAACAGATCCATCCTAGGACATGCCAAACAGAAACGTGCATAAGAATTCCTAGAAGCCTGGCATTCCAACTGGAACTCTATCAACAAATATACCGACTTCGACCCCTTTTGCCACCCTCTCAGACAAAGAACATAAAATGACATCACCAACCCAAGGAGATCTAAGCACATAAGCAAGGGTAGTGATTTAACAAGGTAAGGAACATCCATTGTGAAATGTCAGATCTTTACTGTTGATGTTCGCTCATAGTAATGGTCACCTAATCAATATAGATATTGCCTTTTATTTGAAAGCTGCTCCCTGTAAGTGATTCTATAAATTCATTAAGAATCAGCTGTTCGAGTGGAGACAGAGAATTCATGTCTCTGTGCACATGGACGATCGTTCTCTCTTCCTCCAGGGCCCTGAATAAAGACGAAAGAGGTAAAGCTTTGACTGATATGGGGATAGGGAAACGGGATGACAATATTACCTAGTCTGGTGACAAAACATCTGAAAACAAACCTTCCAGCTCAGCGAACAAACTAACCTCCATAAAGAAGTTTGTTCTTTTCTTAATACTACATAAAATAATGTTTTGAACTGGAGAAAATTTAAAGTCACAAGAAGTAACAATGGGTTGTATAATTTGTCAAACTAGAAAAGTGAGGCGTTCTCATTCCTTGAAGCCTCAGCGGTGATAGATAAATGGGAGGGTGGTGGGGCTGAGGAGAAGGTAGCTGAGAGTGCAATTGGTTGGAGGGGCGGGGACCAGGGGAGTTCTGTTCTTGTTGTTGTTGCCACCCCTCCAGACATATAAAGGTGGCCATTAGGATCTAAAGTTTTATCTGTGGTGTCTCTGGGACCTGATACCTCTCTGACCTCCAGATGAAAGATGGCTTGAGTGACTGCAACAGCACATGCTTGGGGAATAGGCCAGACTTGTGCCTCTTACAACTTTGAGAATACCTTCTGCCTGGCGACTAGCTTTTTTCCAACAATGGAGTGGGAATGGTGCTCCCATCTGCCCACTTGCTGTATCACCTTGGCAATATATTCCTCTTAGGTCTTAGCACATGCCCCAGCCCCTCTGCGCCATATACCCTGCAACCTCAGATAATATGTCCTGATGCTGATGAGTATAAAGGAATTGTCTGCCCAGCTCCCAAAGACCATGCCCACTTGCCTTGATTTACCTTGGTGCCCGAGACCGATTTAAACTGGTCACAGTTGCTCATGAGTCTGCGCACTTACAGCGAATCAAAGCAGGAAACAGCAATGTCATCCATGTACGAGGAGGACTTGAATAGTCAGCTGCTTCTCAAGCTTGCATCCTTCCTGATGGAATAGGCAAAAACCTTCATGCAACATACAAACAAGGCAGGAGAGAGTGGGCAGTTCTGACTGACTCCACATCTAATCAGGAAGCTTTCTGATTCCCACACATTGAGACTGCACCATTAATGTTGGTATAGAGTAGTCTGATTCAACTGCAGACACCCTTCCCAAAGCCCATTTTGGAGAACATGTCTCTCATGTAAGTGTGCGATATCCTGTCTTCTCAGAGTCCAGGCTGATGAGGCAGGTGTCCACCCCGCTGTCCTGCAAGTGGGCGATCATAATCCTGAGGAGTGTGAGGCTCAGAGGGGGCTTCCTGCCAGTTTTGGTCAGGAGTGAACCACCATTCCCACAGCAGACCTGACCAGGTTGGTATTGACCTTAAGATTTTTGCAGATGACACCAAAATTGGAGGTGTAGTGGGCAGAATACAACGGGATCTTGATCAAACTGGCCAATGGGCTGAGGAGTGGCAGACTGTTTAATTTAGATAAATGCGAGGTATTGCATTTTGGAAAACCAACTCTTCGCAGGACTTGTACACTTAATGGTAAGGTCCTGGGGAGTGTTGCTGAACAAAAAGACCTTGGGGTGCAGGCTCATAGTTCCTTGAAAGTAGTGTCATAGGTGGATAGTATAGTGAAGAAGGCATTTGGTATGCTTTCCTTTATTGGGCAGAACATAGAGTGTAGGAGTTGAGAGGTCATGTTGCGACTGTACAGGACATTGGTTAGGCCACTTTTGGAATATTACGTGCAGTTCTGGTCGTCTTCCTATCAGAAGGATGTTGTGAAACTTGAAAGGGTTCAGAAAAAACTTACAAGGATGTAGCCAGGGTTGGATGATTTGAGCTATAGGGAGAGGCTGACCAGGCTGGGGCTGTTTTCCCTGGAGCACCGGAGGCTGAGGGGTGACCTTATAGAGGGGCACGGATAGGATAAATAGACAAAGTCTTTTCACTGGGGTGAGGGAGTCCAGAACTAGAGGTCATAGGTTTAGGGTGAGAGGGGAAAGATATAAAAGAGACCTAAGGGGCAACTTGTTCATGCAGAGCGTTGTGCATGTGTGAAATGAGCTGCCAGAGGAATTGATGGAGGCTGGTACAATTGCAACGTTTAAAAGGCATCTGGATGGATATATGAATAGGGAGGGTTTGGAGGGATATGGTCAGGTGCTGGCAGGTGGGACTAGATTGGTATGGGATATCTGGTTGGCATGGACATGTTGGACCGCAGGGTCTGTTTCCGTGCTGTACATCTCTATGACTCTATTTAACAGTAACGTTGGTCATCAATTTCTAATTTCTTCCCTCTCCCACTAGGGTAGTGATACCTTTCCTCCTGAATTCGCACGTGCTATCAGTCAGAAGCATACTGTCATACACTTGCAGCAGATCCTGGCCTAACAGGTCCCACAGAACTTGCATACAGCTTGGCCTGTAAGCCAGTGCTCCTGGGATTTTTATTTTTTTTAAAGAATTGAAGGCCTTGGTCAGCTTATCCAGTGATAATGAGACTGGTCCAGCCTTTCCTGTGCGCTGTCATCTAAGACCTCCATGATAGAGGACTGGAACAGCTAGGAGATCATGCTATCTGTGGACTTGATGTCATGCAGTCTGGCATAAAAGGATTTGCTGATCCTCAGGATGTTGAAACTGAGTTGTTGTTATTGAGCCAGCTTCTTTCTTCAGGCTGCTGAACACAGAGCTCTTCCTGTGTACCGCCTGGAAGAAGAAATGTAAGAACGTCTCATTTAACTCTGCAGAACAAACCCTGGACAGGAAGTTTGTCTTGGAAGCCTCTGAGGCAAAACAATGAGGCTTGCTGGCTCTTCACCTCCTAGCGATCCTCTGTAAAATCAACCCCCATCATCTGCAGCAGGAGCCAGTTCTGCATGCTTTCCTGGAGTTTGGGCAGTTTTTTCTCTCTCTCTCTCTCTCTCTCTCTCTCTCTCTCTCTCTCTCTAGGTCTCTCTCTCTCTCTAGGTCTCTCTCTCTCTCCAGGTCTCGGTCTCCCTCTCTCTCCCTCCCTCCCTCCGTTAGGCCTCTTCGATATGCTCTGGGGTCAACAGTATGACATTCAGCTTGCACGTTCCCATACCCGCCTGCTGGTCATCTGTAGGTGTCAGTTGGCCAGCAGGAGGCAGTGGTCAGAGACGAACACCAGCTTAATGGCAGGATACCCAGGCAATCTATCTTTTAAGTGGATAGAACAGTCTGGTGTGACAAGTGTATCTATGCTGTGCTCCTTCTGCAGGCATGCTGAAGATGTGCAGCCTGGCATCTTTAACCATTTCGATCAGGAATCTGGATGTGGTGTCCAGTTTGCTGTCAGGCCCTCTGGATTATCCAACTGCATTGATGGTGCAGTTGAAGTTCCTGGTCAGAATGACCAGCCTGGATGTTGCCATTGCTGCATAGTGACCAAGGCAAACATGTTAATTAGTCTCAGGGGCGTGCTACAAGGAATCGCCTACCTATCACCACTTCAGTGCTGGAGATGATGATGTTGCCTCCTCGCAACAGTATACCCAGGCCAGAAGAGCAGCAATTGTTTTCCCTCCCACCACTGAACAAACAGAAGGCCTGTGCGCCCCAAGTTTGATCACATCGGGTTTCTTGAGAGTGAATCCATGGTAAGTAACTGGCCCAGAAGTAGTCCCCATCCATACGCTTAGATCCTGCTTGGATCAGCTGGCAGGAGAATTCATAGACATCATTAACCTCTTCTTACTCTATTGGGAAGTTCCCACCTGTTTCAAGACCACTATCATCCCAGGCCAAAGACAAATCAGGCAAACTGCCTTAATTAGACCACCTGGTGGCTCTGACATCCATCATTATGTAGTGATTCGAGACATTAGTAATGGCAAACATCAACTTGAGCCTCCCAGATCTGCTTTGATCCTCTACAATTCACCTTCAACAATAGGTCGTCGGCAGGTGCCATCTCCCTTACCCTACGCTCATTTGTGGAACATTAGAATAACAAGGTCAGAATCCTATTTACTGAGTTTAATTCCACCTTTAAAACCATTATTTCAGTCAGACTTATCTCCAAACTCCAAGACCTCGGACTCTGCTTCCTCGCTCTGCAACTGGATCTCAACTTCCTGACCTGCAGACTGGAATCAATAAAGATAGGTGACCACACCACCTCCATAATAATTCTCAACACAGGTGCTCTAGCAAGGCTGTATAGTCAGTCCCGTACTGTATTCCTTACACACTCAACCATGTGGCCAAACTCAGGTCTACCTCCATTTTCAAATTTGCTGATGACCCCACCGTCGTGAGTTGGATTTCAAACAACGGTGAGATAGAATTCGGGGCAGAGATACAGTGGCATGGTGTAAAGACAACAAACTCTCCCTCATTGAGGGCAAAACAAATGAGCTGGTCATTGACTTCAGGAAGCGGAGTGGAGGACATGTGCCTGCCTGTATTAATAGTGCTGAGGTGGAGATGGTTGACAGCTTCAAGTTCCTAGGAGTAAATATCACTGATAATCTGTCCTGGTCCATCTACATTGATGCTGCAGTCAAGAAAGCACATTGATTCCTGTACTTCCACAGAACGCTAAGGAAATTCGGCATGTCCATGAAGACCCTTAGAAATTTTATAACTGCACCATAGAAAGTATCCTATCCGGATGCTTCACAGCTTGGTATGGCAACTGCTGTGCCCAAAACTTCAAGAAGTTACGGAAACTGGTGAATGTAGCCCAGTTCATCGTGAAAACCAGCCTTCCTTTCATTGCCTTCATCTAGGCTTCCTGCTGCCTTGGAAAAGCAGTCATTATAATTAAAAGTCCCTGCCATCCCAGTTATACTTTTTTTCCACCCTCTTCTGTCGGGCAGAAGGTACAAAAGTTTGAAAACCTTTACTGACAGATTTAAGAACAATTTATTCCCCGTTATTATCAAATTTATGAACCTCTCATTTAATAGAGCTGATCTTTGCACCTTTTCTGTGGCTGTATCACAATACTCTGCATTCTGTTCTCCTACCCTGACATGTTTACGTAAGGTATGATTTGTCTGGTTAGTGTACAAAACAACGCTTTTCACTGTATCTTGAATATTTGCGCATCTTTTGTTCATGCCTCCATACCAGATTTACCCTGCTGTACTGGATTAAATGTTGAAGGCAGACTAACAATATGTCACTAATTTACTCAATGGAGGGGCCACAAATAATGGAAGCAATAGTAGGCTAAACAACTCCTGAAGCCTGAAACAAAACCAGAGACTGCTTGTAGTGATTGTAACAAAGTCAACCAGATGGACATCATAGAGTATGAATTCTCTGATCGGGACTGTTAACCTGGTTCAATCAGAGAGCCCTGGCTGACTGAAATAAACAGGAGTGTCAGAGATTCTGCTTACTCAGAGCTGGCTCTGAGGTTGCCAGATCAGTGTAATGTACAATGCATGTGCAAATAAAGAGTGACTTGGTGACTGGATGCGGCCCCTCTGGAGTTACTTCAGTGGTGATCAGAGTGGGACCGGTATGTGGAAAGGATGTGTTGTTTTATTTCTGCAAATGACTGGGCAGATGAAAAACAATAAGTAATTCACCTGACCACTTTGTAGACCTGGGTTATTAGGAGCCTAACATTTCCTGAGACACAGTATATTAAAATCTTTCAAGTGTTAATGGAATTAGTTAAGGAATATTATGACCCCAAGCTTCCTTAATTCTACGTCTTCCATGTCCTTTTTCACAGTAAACACTGAGACACAATACTCGTTTAGTATCTCCCTGATACAGTTGAGAAAAGAAGCGAGTCAAACAGTGAAGGCAAGCAAGGTCAAAACAGAGAACAAGGTAGAATTGATAACTTAAACTGCATTTATTTCAATGCAAGAGGCCTAATAGAGAAGGCAGATGAACTCAGAGCATGGTTAGGAACATGGGACTGGGATATTATAGCAATTACAGAAATGTAGCTCAGAGATGGACAGGACTGGCAGCTTAATGTTCCAGGATACAAATGCTATAGGAAGAATTAAAAGTGAGATAAGAGAGGAGGAGGAGTGGCATTTTTGATAAGGGATAGCATTACAGCTGTACTTGCGGAGGATATTCCTGGAAATACATCCAGGGGAGTTATTTGTGTGGAACTGAGAAATAAGAAAGGGATGATCACCTTATTGGGATTGTATTATTGATCCCCTAATAGCCAGCGGGAAATTGAGAAACAAATTTGAGAGATTTCAGTTATCTGTAAGAATATGGTTATGGTAGGGGATTTTAACTTTCTCAACATAGACTGGGACTGACCTACTTTTTTCTTAATGGATGATTCACCTCCATTGGGGTTGATAGGGCCTTCAGACGTGTCTGACTGATCTCCTGCATTTCTGCCCTCACCTTTTCCCCTCCTTCCCAGAGCAACAGTTCTCTTTGACCTTACTTTGTACCCCACCAGTCTTTGTATTCAAAGGATCCATCTCTGCTACACCCAGCAGGATGTGACCACAAAACAGGATTTCCCCCTCCCTCCACGGACAACATTCTGCAGGAACTGTTCCCTCCTGCACACTCCAGCACACTCCAGTTCACTCCTAACACTTCCTCACTTCCCCATAGCTTCTTCCCATGTAATCAACTCCATCCTAACTGTCCTAGTTCCCAAACACACCTTCCAAATAAAAGAATGTTTCACTTGTACTTTCAATCTGATCTACTGCATTCTGTGCTCACAATCGGATTTCTTTTACAATGACGAGACAGAACACCTCCACATTATCCATAGGAATGACTCTGAGCATCCAGTTGCTTGCTATTTCAATAAACCTCCTGGCTCTCATGCTAACATTAATGTTGCAGCAGGCCGAAAACAGTAGTTCATAAGATATAGGAGCAGAATTAGGCCTTTTGCCTATCAAATTGCTTTGCCTTTTGATCATTGCTAATATGGTTCTTAATTCCCATTCTCCTCCTCCTCCACATAATCCTTTGATCCCTTTACTAATCAAGAACCTGTCCATCTCTGCCTTAAATATACTCAATGACTTGGCCTCCACAGCCTACTGTGGCAATGTGTCCCACAGCTTCACCACCCTCTGGCTGAAGAAATTACTATTTATTTAAGTTCAGAGGGTCATCCCTTCACTCGGAGGCTGTCTTCTTGGGTCTTAGTCTCTCCTATTCATGGGAAAAAAATCATCTCCATGTCCACTCTATCTTGGCTTCTCAATATTCTGAGAAGTTTCAATGAGATCTCTCCCTTCCCAATTTTGAGTGGGCATCCACAATGACTAAGAACATTTAACCCATGAAAGAGCAGGCAGAGTCAATGAATAACTAAGTCCAGAATTTACACAGCCATTCCCTGAAATGTGGGAAGCTGGTGGTGGTAATTGTTATCCTTGTTGCCTCTCTGGACACTGACCCATCAGCACGGCTATGTCTGTATCCAGTCCTAGTCTCCAAACATTACTTTGCACCAGCATCTTCATTTTGGACATCACTGATGACCCTGATGGAGTTCAGCCAGTATCTGACGGTAACCTTTGCTCAGGACAATCACCCTTATTCCCCATAATAAAATACTATCCTCTGCAGTGATTTCTGGTCCAGAAAGTTTTCAATTCTGATTGCGATGATCCTTTTGTTTCCCTTATTTAGTTTTGTCAGGGTCGGATTTTGTTGCGTCCACAGACTGATATTGTCAGCAGTGACCTAAAGGGTGCCCAGAATGTACTCTGCAGTGGCAGTACCACTGGTGGTGTATCTGCCAGCAGGAAGTGGCTCAAGGCATCTGCATTTACTACATGGTCTCGCAGACTGTGTTCCAACTTGGAATTATGCGCATTCAGAATAACAGTCCACCACTGAGTTTGACCTGAAACTGTGTACAGCACAGCCTTGCCCTCTTTGAGTAGCTCTGGGAGAGGTTTGTGGTCTGTTAGTATTACAAGTTTATGTCCATAAAGACATTGGTGGACCTTGCTCATACTAAAGAATACCGCCAAACTTTCCTTCTATATCTAGGTGAATTTGCACTCTGCATCAGCCAAAGTCTGGGTAACGCATGCTATTGGGCGTTGTTCTTCGTTGTGCCATCTGTGAACCAACACTACCCTAATATAGCATAGGGAGGCATTGCATGTCAGCACGATATCTTGCTTGGGATCATAGTGTGCCAGCACTTTAGACAATGATAGCTGCTATTTCTCTTCCCTAAAGACAATATCTTGCTTATGACACTATTTCCAAGGCTGACCCTTTGTCGATAGCAGATGCAAGGGTGCCAGGATCGGTGCTAGATTATGTGTAAACTTTCCATAGTCTAACTGCACCACAATCAATGTAGGTGAGCTTTCCAGTGTGTGCACTCTCCTGGATACCGACGTATGAGTTTTCTTACTCAATTCAGGACTAGTGGGACATGCCAAAATTTCACTATTCTAATGTACCATGAACACAGGTTATGAACACGGACCTTCCCGTGGCTTGCCACTTCAACACACAATCCTGCTCCCATACCCACGTCTGTCCTTGGCCTGCTGCAATGTTCCAGTGAAGCTCAATGCAAACTGAAGGAACAGCATCTCATCTTCCGACTAGGCACATTACAGCCTGCCGGTCTCAACATTGAATTCAACAACTTCAGATTAATTTCCCATCTCGACTCCTCTGTTTTCATTCTGCTCTGTAATTTTATTTCATTTACCTTTTTAAAAAATTAAAAAAAATTTTTTTCACTGTTCTGTACCTCATATTTCTTGATTGTCTCTCTCTTTCTCTCGCTCCCCACTCTCTTATCACCTTTTTCCTCTCCTCTTCCCCCTTTGCTACCCTTCTCCCCTGTTTTCCATTTTGCCTCTGCTTCACCCATCCCCCCATCCCCCACATATTTTGTCATATAGCACTGGCTTCAGCCTTGGTCATTCACATGCACTGTCATTATCACCTCTTTATTGCTACCTTTGCTTCTGGAGCCATGACTCACCTTCTCTCAGCCTGGTATAAATACCTCCCTATTTCTCCCTTTTTTTTAGCTTTGACAAAGGGTCAGTTAGACTCTAAACGTCAGCTCTTTTCTCTCCTTACAGATGCTGCCAGACCTGCTGAGATTTTCCAGCATTTTCTCTTTTGGTTTATGTAAGACCTCAACCCCCTGGCTAAGACTTCAACCCTCCTTATCAAAGCATAGCATTAGCTTTCTTGCAAGGCAACTCCCAATCCTTAATCCACAAATAAGTCTGGGATGTCTCTGATTCTATTTTCCCCAGATTGCAACAATTCCTTGCCCTCCCAGTGTTGAATTAAGCAGCTTGAACAGTGGGATTCTCCAATATTGTTCGAATTCCCTTGGTTCAGGGTGCCATAGACTGCATCTCAGTTGCTTTGAGAGAGCACCCCATGAACAACCTAGCAGGTTGGTTACTAAAAAAGGCTCCTACCCTTAATATTCAATTTATTCATGACCATACATGTTGAATTATGGGGTCTGTGACAGATATCCTGTGAGTTCCCATGATACATTCATAATAGAGAACTCTCAGGTTCCTGCATCCATCCAAAGTCCCAAGGCTATAAAGGGAAGGCTTTTTGGGGAGATGTGGGTTTATCCCTCCAAATATGGCATGTAACATCTTTTATGGAGCCCTTAGACTGATGCAGAACAATGGTACTGTGCTCTGCATGCTCCCACTGGGGCCATGGTTGAACAAGCTATGGTCCTCCTTATGACGAGGTTCGATACCCAGACCGCTTCTTCAGATAATCCCGCTTTCAAGTATCTAAACTTTTACAGATCCTAATCACTATTAGGGAGAGAGCAACAGCCAGTGAGATAGGGCACTAACATTGCATGGGGGTATAGCCAGTTTTTAAGGCTTCAATCAGTATATGTTATTTAAGTGTTCTGTAGTAAAGTCTCTTATGATGAGTTTGTTGAGAGCAATCCTGACACCCTTTTTTTCCATCCTTCCATCATCAATTAGTCTTCAGTGTTTCAGAATTTACATGGATGATAAATTGTCCTAAAATGCTTGAGCATCCTGTAGGACAATGTGAGATGCAACTCTTTGTGCATCGTCTCTTAGTAAACTATTTTGCTATGCAGAAGCATAGATATGAAAATTTTCGTGGATATGGCTAGGCAGGTTGCAGCAAGTAATTGGGAATGTTGGTTTTATTGCAAGAGGATTTGAGTTCAGATGTGAGGATGTCTTACTGCAGTTCTACAGATAAAGTGTGGAGCTGGAAAAAGCATAGTAGGTCAAGCAGCATCAGAGAAGTTGACATTTCAGGTCAGTACCTTTCATTAGGACTGGGGAGGGGGAAGAGGGCTGAGAAATGAATAGAGTGATTGGGGTGGGCCTGGGGGAAAGGTAGGTAGGATGGCACGAGGTGGATGCAGGTAGGAGGTAATTGTGATTGGTCATTAGGAAGCTTGGTGTGGATAAGTGGGAAGGAAGATGGACAAGTTGGCTCAGGTCAAGGGGTGGTGCTGGTAGGGATCGCTGTACCTGGAATGACTGGGGGATGGGGAGATTTGAAAGCTGGTGAGTTCTATGTTATGACAGTGTTGTAGGCTCCTCAGATGAAAGATGAGATGTTCTTCCTCCAGTTTGCATTTGGCCTTATTTTGACAGCGGAGGAAGCCCAGGGTGGGAGAGGGAATTGAAATGGCTGGCAACAGAAGATGGGGCAGATTGGAGCATACGGATCATAGATGTTATCCGAATCGGTCCCAGAGTTTGCGCTAAATGTAGAGGAGACCAAATCGGGAGCAATGGATGCAATAAACCAGGTTAGAGGAAATGCAGGTGAATCTCTGCATGACTGAATGATTCTTTGGGGCCTTGGACAGAGGTAAGAGGGGAGATGCAAGGTCAGGTTTTACAACTCCTGCAGCTGCCAGGAAAGGTGTTCTTTTTTTCCTCTGACACTCCTGCTTATTTTTTTTTCTTCTTTCTTTTAACCCCCACACTACCACCTAACTGCAGTAGTGCTTATTTTTTCCCCAGCACCCATGTTGTGTGTGTGCAGGTGGGAGACACAGTGAGAGACACAAGGTGTGCGAATCTTTATTTAATTTCCACCACCAGGAAGAAAGGAAACACCTGAGTGGCCAGTGACAAGCGGTGCCCTTCACATCTAAGGGCAATGCTGTGTGATCAAACAGTGAAGGGGAGGGCTGGGATTAAATCAAAATAGAGTTGGAGGGGGAAATAATGCACTTCACTCCCTGCAGCGCCCACCTCTCCCTGAACAAGTTCAGGATGTTGGTGTAGACCGCGTGCTCCTTCACCAAGGACACCCGGGCTCTAACGTAACCACAGAAGAGGGGCAGGCAGCTGGCCCTAACGACCCCCTCCACAGCCCGCTGCCTGCACCTTTTTATGGCCAGTTTGGCCAGGCCCAGGAGCAGACCCACGAGGAGGTCTTCAGACCTTCCCTCCTTCCTCCGTACCAGGTGCCCGAAGATCAGGAGCGTGGGACTGAAGTGCAACCAAAAGCAGAGGAGGAGGTCTTTAAGAAAATCAAAAAGGGAGTGCAAATGCCCACACCCAATATACACGTGGTCCACTGACTCCACTGCGCCAAAGAACAAGCAGTTGGGCTGGGAGTCCGTGAACCACCGCAATCTGCGGTTGCAGGGGACTGCTGCTTGCAGCACCCTCCACCCCAGATCCCCGAGAGAAAGGGGGAGGACTCCCGTGTAGAGAGCCCTCCACTGGGGATCCCCACCGCCCGGTGGTAAATGGGCACGCCAGGCGTGCCCGGACAGTGGATGAGATAGAAGAGGTGGACGGTGTGCAGCAGCAGTCGATACAGGGCCCGCCTTTTTACACCATGAAAGGGAATAAAATTAAAATTCTGGAGGCGGCTCAGGTTGTGGGGCACAGGCTCCTGCGGGAAGTACCGGACCTTGGGGCCAATGTGAGCGCAGACGGTATCCCACCGCACACCTGAGCATCCTCCAACTGGTGCACTACGTTGAGTCCGAGCACCGCCGTTTTAAGGCGGTGGCCACGTACCGGACGTCTACTGCTGGCCTGCTCGCTATGTCCTGCGGCAGTGTCCAGCCCAGGCCCCCGGCACCCAGCACGTCCCCGACCCTGGTCACCCTCGCCGCCACGGCCCTCCCCTCTGACAGCCACTCGAACCCGCGAGTACGGAGGTGCGGATTCCTGAGCAACGGCTCCCTGACGACAGCCGCTTATCCTGCCGGAGGGTAGGCATGGCACGATTCGACCATGTTCCAAACAGTGATCAGGTCCTGGTAAAAGACAGGCAGCGTCTTGAGGGCGACCTCCAAACCGTCACGGTCGACGAACAGGAGCTGCATGTCTTGGTTAAGGTTATGTACCTGGCGGAAAAAAATATGTCGCCAGGGCGCACCACCCAGGAGGAGGCTCGACGTAAAGGTATCGCCGCAAGGTCTGAAGGCGGAACGTCGCGACCTGGACGCACACCAGCGACTGACCGCCCTCCTCAATAGGGAGACTCAGAACCTGCGCAGCAACCCAGTGCATCTTTTTGTCCCAGAAGAAGTCGACCAACTTCTGGATGTCAGCGACAAAGCCAGGAGGGGCCACCAAAGTGACCAGCTGGTACCACTGCATGGCGGCCACCAGCTGGTTTATGACCAGCACTCGACTCCTGTAAGATAGCACTCGGAGCAGTCCTGTCCAGCGGCCTAGGCGAGCCGAGACTTTGGCCTCCAGCTCCTGACAGTTCACCGGCCAGGATTCCTCAGTCGGGCTGAGGTAGACCCCCAGGTACAGGAGATGGGTGGTACTCCAGCTGAACCCCCCTAAACTCCTCCGGCAGAGAGTCCACCCGCCACGGACCGACCAGTAGTCTGGAACATTTGGCCCAGTTGATCCTAGTGGAAGACGCTGCCGAGTACACGGCCTGGCACTCCTCCCCAGGTCAGCCGGGTCGGTGAAAGTGAGGGGCACGTCATCGGCATAGGCAAAGAGGACCACCCCTGTGCCCACGCCGCGCAGAACCAACCCCGACAACTTCCTCCGCAAGAGGCGCAGGAAAGGCTCCACGCACAGGGAATACAGCTGGCCGGACAGGGGGCAGCCTTGACCTTCGCCTCTCCCGAAGCGAAGGGGCGCCGTCAGGGACCCGTTAACTTTAACCAGACACTCTGCGGCGGTGTACAAAAGTCGGATCTGGGGATGAACTGCGTCCTGAACCCGAATGCCCGCAGAGTCCCGAGCAGGTACTCGTGATCAACCCTGTCGAACGCCTTCTCCTGGTCGAGAGACAGGAAGGCGCTCGGCAGACCAGCCCGTCGACAGAAATGAATCAGTTCCCGGACCAGGTGGACGTTGTCGTGTATCCTCCGGCCCGGGACCGTGTAGGACTGGTACGGGTGAATCATGTGGGCCAGCACGGAAGCCAGGCGAGAAGACAACACCCTGGCGAAGATTTTGTAGTCCGTGCTGAAGAGGGAGACCGGACGCCAGTTCTTCAAAGAACAAAGGTCCCCTTTCTTTGGCAGCAGGACGATGACCGCCCTGCGCCAAGAAAGAGGCAGCTCTCTGGCATTTAGACGCTCCCCCGGACGTCCCAGAACGCCCTGAAGAACTCCACAGCCCCTCCAGCCCCAGGGACTTGCCCCTCGAGAGCCGGTCGAAGGATCCGGTCAGCTCCTCTAAGGTGACGGGAGCGTCGAGCCTTCCGGCGTCCTCTGGGCCGAGCTGCGGCAGGTCCCACAGAACTCTGTGAACATCCTCGCTGGACGGATCCGGAGAGAACAGAGCCGTGTAATAGCCCCGGACGTGGGCCCTGATACTCTCCGGATCCGAGACGAGGGACCTGTCGTCGGCCAGCAGCAGAAAGAGCTGCTGATGGGTGCCATGCTTTTTTTCCTGTGAGTAGAAGAAGGGGGAGCCGCGGTCCAGGTCCTGGAGGAGCTGGATCCGCGATCTCATGTATGCGCCCAGAGCCCCGACGAGCTGCAGGTCCCGGAGCACGGCCCTCTTCTCTTTGTACACCCCGCGCAGGGCTAGGTCCGCGTCGGGCTGACCGAGGCGTGACTCCAGGTCGAGCATCTCCTCTCCAACTCCCCGATCCTGGATTTCCGCCTCTTTGTCGACCCCCTTGCGTACTCCTGACAGAAGACGCGGACGTGAGCCTTGCCACGTCCCATCGTAGCCTCAGGGAGGGGAAGCTTCCCCGCTTCCTTCTCCAGCCGGCCCAGAAACGACGAAACGAGTCCCGGAACCGCTCGTCCTCCAGCAGCAGGTTGTTAAAGTGCCAGTACCCGGAGCCGAGCTTGGCACCGAACGGAAGGAGTTCTGCCCACGCCAGGTGATGGTCCGTGCATGACACCTGCTGCGTGGAGGCCGTCGGAAAAAAGGAGGCGTATGCCTGCGAAACGTACAGGCGGTCAATTCTGGACACTCCGACCCCAGGCCTCACGAAGGTGAAGGCGATGGAGTCGGGATGGAGATTCTGCCAGACGGCCGCCAGGTCGAAGGACTTGACCCAGTCCCCCAACCTCCTCCCCGACGGCCAACCGGTGTGGGCACCGCCGTGGTCCCTGTCCTCGGACGCAGTTAAAATCTCCCCCGAGGACGACGCACTGGCTCTCGTCGATGGAGGCGAGAAGAGCGGACACTTCTCCGAAGAAGCTTGCTTGCCTCGGCCCGGCCAGGGGAGGGTAGACGTTCACCAAGTGAAGCACCGCGCCCCCCAGCCGAACCGTCAGGTGAAGCAAACGGCCTGGCACGAGCTCCCTTGACCCCCAAGATCTCCGGCTGAAAATGCGGGGCCAACAAGATAGCCACCCCACCAGATCTGCGGGTGAGTTGACTCATGTAGACCCCCCCCTCGCCACTTCTCGTCTCCCGGGGTAGTGTGGGTTTCTTGCAGGAAGCACACCGCATACCTCACGTCCTGAAGGACCGAGAGGGTCTGGAATCTGCGCCGTGACTCCCTGCTGCCGTTGATGTTGAGGCTGGCTATAGTTGTCTTCATGTCGGAGGAAAGGTGTTAAGTGTGGAGGAGAGGTTGGTCGGGAGTGTAGACCTAACGAGGGAGTCACAGAGGGAATGCTTCCTGCTGTGGAGGAGAGGTTGAGGTGGGGAGGGGAATATTATTTTGGTGGTGGGGTCAGACAACAGGTGGCGGAAATGGCAGAGGATGATGCATTGGATTTTGAGATTAGTCGGATGGAATGTGAGGACTAGGGGGACTGTATCCTTGTTGGGGGGAAATGGAGGAAATGCTGTTGAAGCCATTGTTGATCTGGGGGAGGGAAATTTACAGTCCTTGAAGTTGGAGGACATCTGGGAAGTCCTGGCATGCAATTTCTCGTCCTGGCATGCAATTTCTCGTCCTGGTAGCAAATACGTGGAGGAGTTGGGAGTATGGGGTCGCATTTCTGCAGAAGGGAGATTGGGAGGAGGTGTAGCCAAGGTAGCTTTGGGATTAGGTGGGTTTGAAGTAGGTGTCGATGCTGAGTCAGTTGGCGGACATGGAGACGGAGAGGTCCAGGAACAGCAGGGATGTGTCAGAGATGGTACTGGTGAATATGAGATCAGGGTGGAAGATAACTGTTCGAGCTCCTTGCAGCACTGATACATTTATCAACATAGTGGAGGAAAAGGTGGGGGTGGTTCTGGTGTAGCTGCAGAAGAGGGATTGTCCCACATATTCTACAAAGAGGCAGATGTTGCTCAGACCCATGCAGGTACCCATAGCCACCTCTCTGGTTTGTAGGAAGTGGGAGGATTGAAAGGAAATGTTCAGAGTGAGGACCAGTTCTGCTAAACAGATGAGTGTCGATGGACTGGGACTGGTTGGGTCTGCTGGAGAGGAGGAAATGGAGGGCTTTTAGGCTCTCCTCGTGGGGATATAGGTGTAGAGAAACTGGATGTCCATGGTGAAGATGAGATGTTGGGAGCCAGGGAATCAAACGTCATTGAGAAAATGGAAGGTGTGGATTGTGTCCGGAATGAAGGTGGGGAGTTACTGGACCAAAGGGGACAGAATGGAGTCAAGGTAAGAGGAGATGAGTTCGGTGGGGCAGAAGCAGGCAGAGACAATCGGTCAACTGGCTCTGTCAGGTTTATGAATTTTGGGTAGGAGATAGAAACAAGTGGTGCAAGTTGGGGATCTATAAGGTTGGAGGCTGTGGATGGGCGATCTCCTGAGGCAGTGAAATTGGCCATAGTTGTGGAGCTGATAGTTTGGTGATGAGGGGTTGGGTCGTGATCGAAGGGGTGGTAGGAGGGGTGTCAGCAGGTTGGTGTGTGGTCTCAGTGAGGTAGAGGTTCGTGCGACAAACTAACACCACTACTTTTCCAGTGCCACACCTTTTGACTCAAACTATCACAGTGTGTCCCATGTCAGCTGGTTTGATGGTGAAGTTGGAGCGGAGGGCTGCGCGTTGCGAGAGGGAGAGCTTGGTGTGGGTGAGAGGGGCGGAAAAATTGAGGGGGTTGATGCAGCAATGGCAGTTGGAGATCAAAGAATCGTTTCGAGTCCGGCAGAGATTTAACTGCATATCCTCTGACCTGATTTATTGAATCCACTGCTCTCCATTTGGTCTCCTTTACGTTGGAGAGACTGACTGCAAACTCGTAAAACTGTTCAGGGAACATCTGTGGTCTATACACTCCAAACAACCCCACCTTCTGGGTGCCAGCTATTTCTACTCACCTTCCCCCTCCTGTGTCGACATGTCCATTCTGGGCCTCCTGCACTGTCAAAATAAGGCTGCACGCTAACCTGGAGGAAGAATACCTCAACTTCCACTGTGGGAGGTTACAACCATGTGGTCTTAACATGGAATTCACCAGCTTTCAAATCTCCCCCCACCTCATCCCAGGTGCAGCCCTCCCCACCAGCATGTCCCTTTGACCTGACCCAACCTGTCCATCTTCCTTCCTACCTAACTGCTCCACCCTTCCTTCCCATTGACCACTCACAATCACGTTTTACCTGCATCCACCTATTGCCATCCCACCTACCTTACCCACAGCACCTTCTCTGTCTCTTCCCCCCCTCCCCCGTCCCTTATTTATTTCTCGGCCTCCTTCACCAATCCTGATGAAAAGTTCTGACCTAAAATATTGATTCCCCTGCTCCTCTGATGTTTGACCTGCTATGCTTTTTCCACCTCCACACATTTAACAACCCTGACTTTTCAGTATCTGCAGTCCTCACTGTCTCCAAGTTGCAGTTATATAGTGAAAAGTTCTGACCTAAAATATTGATTCCCCTGCTCCTCTGATGATGTTTGACCTGCTATGTTTTTTCCACCTCCACACATTTAACAACCCTGACTTTCCAGTATCTGCAGTCCTCACTGTCTCCAAGTTGCAGTTATATAGGGCCTTGGTGAAATCATGCCTGGAGTATTCCATGTAGTCTTGGTCACTCCAACTAAGAAAGGGTGTAAATACTGTAGAGGGAGAGCAGCGGGTCTTCACTCTGAAATGGCAAGACTGTCCTGTGAGGGGAGGTTGGTTGACTGGACCTATACTCAGGGAGAAAGTGAGGGCTGCAGATGCTGGAGATCAGAGCTGAAAATGTGTGGCTGGAAAAGCGCAGCAGGTCAGGCAGCATCCAAGGAACAGGAGAATCGACATTTCGGGCATAAGCACTTCTTCAGGACCTATACTCACTAGAGTTTAGAAGAATGAGAGGGTGATCTGATTGAAGTGTATAAAATTCTAACGGGGCTGGATAGACTAGGTGTAAAGAGGATGTTTTTCAAAGAACAAAGAAAATTTGCAGCCTAGGAACAGGCCCTTCGGCCCTCCAAGCCTGAGCCGATCCAAATGTGCTGTCTTAACCTGTCGGTCAATTCCTAAGCATCTGTATCCCTCTGCTCCCCACCTACTCCTGCATCTGTCCAGACGCATCTTAAATGAATCTACCATGCCTGCCTCTACCACCTCTGCTGGCAACGCGTTCCAAACGCCCACCACCCTCTGTGTGAAGTACTTACCGTGTGTATCCCCCTTAAACTGTCCACCTCTCACTTTGAAAGCGTGACATCTCGTTATTGAATCCTTCACGGCTTATCTCTATCCACCCTGTCTATACCCATTATGATTTTGTAAACCTCAATCAGGTCCCCCCCTCAATCTCCTTTTTTCTAATGAAAACACACCTAACCTACTCAACCTCTCTTCATAGCTTGCACCTTCCATACCAGACAATATCCTTGTAAACCTTCGCTGCACCCTCTCCAAAGCGTCTACATCCTTTTGGTAATGTGGCGACCAGAACTGTACACAGTATTCTAAATGCGGCCGAACCAATGTCTTATACAATTTTAACGTGACTTGCCAGCTCTTATACTCTATACCCTGTCTGATGAAGGAAAGCATATTGTATGCCTTCTTGACCACTCTATCCACCTGTGCAGCAACCTTCAGGGTACAATGGACCTGCACTCCTAGATCTCTCTGCCCATCAACATTTCCCAAGGCTCTTCCATTCATTGTATAATTTGTTCTAGAATTAGACTTGCCTAAATGCATCACCTCACATTTGTCTGGATTGAAAACCATCTGCCACTTTTCCGTCCAACTCTCCAGTCTATGTATGTCCTCCTGTATTCTCTGACAGTCCCTTATGCTTTCTGCTTCTCCACCAATCTTTGTGTCATCTGCATATGACATCAACAGCCCTTCCTTCATCTAACAACTTGGTCACTTCCTCGAAGAACTCTATTAAGTTGGTAAGGCACGAGCTCCCCCGCACAAAACCATGTTACCCATCACCGATAAGCTCATTCCTTTCCAAATATAAATAGGTCCTATTTCTCAGTACCCTCTCCGGGAACTTCCCCCACCACCGACGTCAGGCTCACTGGTCTGTAGTTACCTGGAATATCCCTACTACCGTTCTTGTACAGAGGGACAACATGAGCAACCTTCCAGTCCTCCGGCACCTCACCTGTATTTAAGGATGCCACAAAGATCTCTGTCAGGGCTCCAGCTATTTCCTCTCTCGCCTCCCTCAGCAACCTGGGATAGATCCCATCCGGTCCTGGGGATTTGTCCACCTTAATAACCTCTAGCATACCCAACACATCTTCCCTACTTATGTCAACGTGATCCAGACTAATCAAACTCACTAATCTCAAGATTCATCATGTTCCTCTCCTCAGTGAACACTCATGCAAAGTAATCATTCAGAATCTCACTCATTCTCTCAGGTTCAGCACACAGCCTTCCTTCATTATCTTTTAATGGACCAATCCTTTCTCTGGTTACCTGCTTGCTTCTTTTATAAGAATAAAATGCTTTGGGATTTTCCTTAATTCTGCTAACTAAAGCTATTTCATGACCCCTTTTAGCCCGCTTGATTCCTTGTTTATGACTAGTCCTACTCTTCCTATATTCTTTCAGGACCTGTTCTGTCCTCAGTTGCCTAGACCTTATGTACACTTCCCTTTCCTCTTGGCTAGTCGTACAATTTCTCCTGTCATCCACGGTTCACGAATCTTGCCCTTCCTATCTTTTGCCTTCAACGGGACATGCCTACCCTCCACTGCCATGAACCTATCTTTGAAAGCCTCCCACATCTCAAATGTGGACTTCCCTTCAAATAGCTGTGTCCAATCTCCTGCCTAATTTTGATATAATTGGCCTTGGCCCAGTTTAGCACACTTCCCTTAGGACCACTCTTCTTTATCTACGAGTATTGTAAAACTTACAGAATTGTGGTCACTGTTCCCAAAGAAATCCCTCCCCTCAACTTCTACCACTTGTCCTGGCTCGTTCCCCAGTACCAGGTCCAATATAGCCCCTTCCCTCGTTGGACTATTGACATACTGCTCTAGAAAACTCTCCTGGACTCTTTGTACAAATTCTACTCCATCCAGACCTCTGATGCTAAGTGTATCCCAGTCAATTTTGGGAAAATTAAAATCTCCCATTACCACTACCCTATTGCCTCTACATCTATTCGTAATCTGTTTACCTATTTGTTCTTCTGCCTCACGTTCACTATTGGGAGGTCTGTAATACAGCCCCAACAATGTAACTGCATCCTTCTTATTTCTCAGCTCCACCCATAATGCCTCACTACCCAAGACCACCATAGTGTCCTCCTTTAGCACAGCCGTGATATCATCCTTGACTAGCAATGCAACTCCATCTCCTCTTTTACTTCCTTCCCTGTCCTGTCTGAAACGTCTATATCCTGGAACATTCAGTTGCCAATCATCATGCCCTTCCTTCAACCAAGTCTCTGTGATGGCAATAATGTCATACTCCCAGGCACCAATCAAAGCCCTAAGTTCATCTGTCTTGCACACTATACTCCTTGCATTAAAGTAGATGCATTTCAGGCCACCAGTTCTTTTGTGCTTAAGTGCTCTCTGCCTATTCTTCCCTTTATTAGTGCTATCTTCATAATTCTTACAGTCT